>NW_028283645.1:100000-254631 GCF_059441095.1 Idiotropiscis lumnitzeri
CTTACCTGTCAAAAAAATGAAAAATCAGAGCAGTAAAAGAACAAGCACAACATGAACATTACAAATCAGCAATCACTGACCACTGCAAAAGGGAAAACCACATCATGGACCGGGAGAAGGGCAGGGTCATCGGCACCGAAGAGAACAAACAACAGCGCTGGATCAGAGAGGCCATTGAGATCTGCAAGCGAGGCATAAAAACCATGAACAGAGACAAGGGAGCCTTCATCCTCTCTACCACCTGGAGCAGCATCTTGGCGGAGTTAACGGACAGCGGGGGGCGTGACTTGCCTTCATTCTTGTGACAGGTAAGTCACGCCCTCATGGAACATCAGCTGATAAAGACGGGCCACAAGACACCATCATGTGACACTCTGAAGAAGGCGAAAGACTTTCGTATTGTGACATCCTCAAGGCCTAAACACTCATCCGAGCAAATATAAGGTAGATTTTGTTAACCTGCCCGGAGAAAAACATCAACGAAAATAATTTGTATTTGTTTTAACCAGTTGGTGGCGCTACCACTGCGATCAAAAATAAGTTGGCAACCGTCTTCAGGGCCTGAATATCCTCAAATGTGAAAAATTTCGAGAAGATGGATCATCTGAATCATTTTGCAGGAACTTTTGTTGCCACGGAGAATAATCAGACTCTGCGGCACCGTAATAGCCACGCCCTTCGAAGGAAAGTCACAAAAATAGGGATAGAGTAAGATCAATGTCTTGAGTCTTTTCTAGCCAATTTTCAATCGGATTCGTTAAAAGGGCACCGTGCAGTACGTCAAAATGTAAAAAATGATATTGATTGGCGCAAGGTGTATAACTGAATATAAACATATAGATGTCTTCAGGTACCGACTCTTTATGTACATGTGAAGTTTTGGATTTTTAGCAGCATGTGCAAGAGAGTTATTAAGCATTTTGTCCATTGCGGCGAAGGAAATCTTAAGTGAAAACTTCGAAGCCCCGCCCCCGTCATAAAGTATTTCGGAAACAAAAAATTTTAGTCCCAGTGTTTGTCCCAGGTCTTAAGATGCTACAGACAGAATTTTAAGGCAATCAGATGAAGCCTTTAGGATCAGGGTGCAAAAGAATGACCCCTGTAAACATGCAAAAAAGGGCAAAAGTCGGACTTTCAAAAATTCATAACTCACTTCCTGTTCATATTAGACGTTAAAATATCAAATTTTTCGCCATGCCCGATGAGACTGCCAAATTTGGTGAATTTTTGTGCATGTTTCGGGGACAAAAATGCAATCGAACAATCGGAAAAATAATAATAATAATAATTTCTACAAAAACAATAGGGACTTCGCAGCGGTTGCTGCTCAGGCCCTAATAATAATAATAATAATAAAAGTAATAATATTTTCTACAAAAACAGTAGGGACCTCGCAGCCGTCGCAGCTTGGGCCCTAATAACAATTTCTAGAAAAACAATAGGGACCTCGCAGCGGTCACTGCTCGGGCCCTAATAATAATAATAATAATAAAAATAATAATAATTTCCACAAAAACAATGGGGACCTCGTAGCGGTCGCTGCTCGGGCCCTAATAATAATTTCTACATAAACAATAGGGACCTCGCCGCGGTCGCTGCTCGGGCCCCAATAATAATTTCTACACAAAGTCCATTGTGGTGACCCGCCCCTTTTAAGTAAATTCAAAATGGCCGACTTCCTGTAAAACCTAGCTCATTGCTCCAAGAGACTTTTTTGTAGGTCTTGGTCTTATACATACGGTGAACCCTCGCTACTTCGCGGTTCACCTTTCGCGGGTTCAGTGCTTCGCGGGTATAAAAAATATTCGGGGGCATTGTAGTTTCGCCGAGCGGCACGACGGGCGCTGGAGCGGTTAGACGGCCGGCGTGCGCCGAAGAAGAGCGTGGGCGAAGAGGAGAGTGGACGAAGAAGAGCACGTTCCCCCGGACACGATCGGTGGCGACGTTTCGCGCGGTTCGGACCGTACCAGAGCTCCGGCCGGCGTGCGTGGCAGTTAAGCCGTAGAGGAGCACCTTCCCCGGGCACGGGCGGTGCCAAGCGGCCCCTAAGTTTAACCGAATGGAAGCTCCGGAGGAGGAGGGCATGCTCGCGTCACAGTAAGCCAAAGAGGAGCACCTTCCCCGGGCACGGGCGGTTCCAAGCGGCCCCTAAGTTTAACCGAATGGAAGCTCCGGAGGAGGCGGGCATGCTCGCGTCACAGTAAGCCGAAGAGGAGCACCTTCCCCGGGCACGGGCGGTGCCAAGCGGCCCCTAAGTTTAACCGAATGGAAGCTCCGGGGCAGGAGGGCGGGCGTGTGTCACAGTAAAGCCGAATTGGAACACCTCTTCCGCCCGGGCACGAACGGAGCGCGAAGCTGTCAGTTATGAATGAATAAATGAATAAATAAATAAATAAATAAAGAATGCCACCTTTCATTTCACAGGGCACACCGGACGGCGTACCAGCAGGTAAAAGTCGGAGTAATTAAATAAATACAAAAAGAATGGCTGGGGAATAAAAAAATAATACGTTTTAATAATAATTTGGTTTTTTTGTTATAACATGAATTTCACTCTCTCTCTCTGTCTATATATATATATATATATATATATATATATATATATATATTTATTATATATATTGTATTTTTTTTTAAGCATTTTTGAAGGTGCGCCGCTACTTCGCGGATTTTCAGTTTTCGCGGGTGGTCTCTGTCCCCATTAACCGCGATAACCGAGGGTTCACTGTACTCCATAAAATTTACAAAAAGCAAGGTGAAACACTCAACCAGGGCTGCTTTTTTTAACATTTCTCGAGGGCCATGGCGAGCCATTTCAAAAAAGCTGCACAACTAACGTATAAAATATTGATAAATTTGCTCTGCCTGATGTGTGTGTAAAGTTTCACGAGTTGTCGTTCATATTTAGAACCTCATAATCAGCGTTGTTTTATTGCCGAACAGTGCAATGCCACTCCCACAACTTTTCACGAAAAAGGATGAATTTCGTATTGTGACATCCTCATGGCCGAAACAGTCATCCGAGCATATATGAGGGCGACCTTGTTGAGTTGCACGGAGAAAAACATCCAAGAAAATAACTTGTATTAGCTTTTACCAGTTGGTGGCGCTACTACTACGATGAAAAATAAGTTGGTAGATGTCTTCAGGGCTGAAGTATCCTCAAATGTGTACAACTTCGAGAAGATAGGATCATCTGAGTCATGTTGCCGGAGCTTTTGTTGCCACAAAGTACAATCGGATTTTCAGCACCGTAATAGCCACGCCTTTTGCCAAAACGTCACAAAATTCGGCAGAGAGTAAGATCATTGTCTTGAGTCTTTTCTGACTAATTTTCAGTCGGATTCGTCAAAAGGGCACCGTGCAGTACGTGAAAATTAAAATAAAAACACATTTTTGATTCCACTTGGCGGCGCTGTGTGTATAACAAAATAATAACATTAAGATGTCTTCAGGTCGGGACGTTTTATTTACAGGTGAAGGTTTGGATTTTTAGGAGCATGTGCAGGGGCGTTATTAAGCATTCATTTATTTGTATTAGGTTCATTTTGTCTTCTTATTATTGATATTTGACTGATTCATTAAAAGCAGACAATTATGTTTTAGGTTAATTTTTTACCTGACATGTTTCGGCGAGTCTTTCGCCTTCTTCAGAGTGTCGCATGATGGTGTCTTGAGACCCGTCTTTATCAGCTGATGTTCCATGAGGGTGTGACTTACCTGTCAAAAAAATGAAAAATCAGAGCAGTAAAAGAACAAGCACAACATGAACATTACAAATCAGCAATCACTGACCACTGCAAAAGGGAAAACCACATCATGGACCGGGAGAAGGGCAGGGTCATCCGCACCGAAGAGAACAAACAACAGCGCTGGATCAGAGAGGCCATTGAGATCTGCAAGCGAGGCATAAAAACCATGAACAGAGACAAGGGAGCCTTCATCCTCTCTACCACCTGGACCAGCATCTTGGCGGAGTGAACGGACAGCGGGGGGCGTGACTTGCCTTCATTCTTGTGACAGGTAAGTCACGCCCTCATGGAACATCAGCTGATAAAGACGGGCCCACAAGACACCATCATGTGACACTCTGAAGAAGGCGAAAGACTTTCGTATTGTGACATCCTCAAGGCCTAAACACTCATCCGAGCAAATATAAGGTAGATTTTGTGAACCTGCCCGGAGAAAAACATCAACGAAAATAATTTGTATTTGTTTTAACCAGTTGGTGGCGCTACCACTGCGATCAAAAATAAGTTGGCAGCCGTCTTCAGGGCCTGAATATCCTCAAATGTGAAAAATTTCGAGAAGATGGATCATCTGAATCATTTTGCAGGAACTTTTGTTGCCACGGAGAATAATCAGACTCTGCGGCACCGTAATAGCCACGCCCTTCGAAGGAAAGTCACAAAAATAGGGATAGAGTAAGATCAATGTCTTGAGTCTTTTCTAGCCAATTTTCAATCGGATTCGTTAAAAGGGCACCGTGCAGTACGTCAAAATGTAAAAAATGATATTGATTGGCGCAAGGTGTATAACTGAATATAAACATATAGATGTCTTCAGGTACCGACTCTTTATGTACATGTGAAGTTTTGGATTTTTAGCAGCATGTGCAGGAGAGTTATTAAGCATTTTGTCCATTGCGGCGAAGGAAATCTTAAGTGAAAACTTCGAAGCCCCGCCCCCGTTCATATAGTATTTCGGAAACAAAAAATTTTAGCCCCAGTGTTTGTCCCAGGTCTTAAGATGCTACAGACAGAATTTTAAGGCAATCAGATGAAGCCTTTAGGATCAGGGTGCAAAAGAATGACCCCTGTAAACATGCAAAAAAGGGCAAAAGTCGGACTTTCAAAAATTCATAACTCACTTCCTGTTCATATTAGACGTTAAAATATCAAATTTTTCGCCATGCCCGATGAGACTGCCAAGTTTGGTGAATTTTTGTGCATGTTTCGGGGGTCAAAAATGCGATCGAACAATCGGAAAAATAATGATAATAATAATTTCTACAAAAACAATAGGGACTTCGCAGCGGTCGCTGCTCAGGCCCTAATAATAATAATAATAATAAAAGTAATAATATTTTCTACAAAAACAATAGGGACCTCGCAGCCGTCGCAGCTCGGGCCCTAATAACAATTTCTAGAAAAACAATAGGGACCTCGCAGCGGTCACTGCTCGGGCCCTAATAATAATAATAATAATAATTTCCACAAAAACAATGGGGACCTCGTAGCGGTCGCTGCTCGGGCCCTAATAATAATTTCTACAAAAACAATAGGGACCTCGCCGCGGTCGCTGCTCGGGCCCCAATAATAATTTCTACACAAAGTCCATTGTGGTGACCCGCCCCCTTTTAAGTAAATTCAAAATGGCCGACTTCCTGTAAAACCTAGCTCATTGCTCCAAGAGACTTTTTTGTAGGTCTTGGTCTTATACATACAGTGAACCCTCGCTACTTGGCGGTTCACCTTTCGCGGGTTCAGTGCTTCGCGGGTCTAAAAAATATTCGGGGGCATTGTAGTTTCGCCGAGCGGCACGACGGGGCGCTGGAGCGGTTAGACGGCCGGTGTGCGCCGAAGAAGAGCGTGGGCGAAGAGGAGAGTGGACGAAGAAGAGCACGTTCCCCCGGACACGATCGGTGGCGACGTTTCGCGCGGTTCGGACAGTACCAGAGCTCCGGCCGGCGTGCGTGGCAGTTAAGCCGTAGAGGAGAACCTTCCCCGGGCACGGGCGGTGCCAAGCGGCCCCTAAGTTTAACCGAATGGAAGCTCCGGAGGAGGAGGGCATGCTCGCGTCACAGTAAGCCGAAGAGGAGCACCTTCCCCGGGCACGGGCGGTTCCAAGCGGCCCCTAAGTTTAACCGAATGGAAGCTCCGGAGGAGGCGGGCATGCTCACGTCACAGTAAGCCGAAGAGGAGCACCTTCCCCGGGCACGGGCGGTGCCAAGCGGCCCCTAAGTTTAACCGAATGGAAGCTCCGGGGGAGGAGGGCGAGTGTGTGTCACAGTTAAGCCGAATTGGAGCACCTCTTCCGCCCGGGCACGAGCGGAGCGCGAAGCTGTCAGTTATGAATGTATAAAAGAATAAATAAATAAAGAATGCCACCTTTCATTTCACAGGGCACACCGGACGGCGTACCAGCAGGTAAAAGTCGGAGTAATTAAATAAATACAAAAAGAATGGCTGGGGAATAAAAAAATAATACGTTTTAATAATAATTTGGTTTTTTTGTTATAACATGAATTTCACTCTCTCTCTCCCCGTATATATGTGTATATATATATATATATATATATATATATATATATATATATTTCTATATTTATTATATATATTGTATATTTTTTTAAGCATTTTTGAAGGTGCGCCGCTACTTCGCGGATTTTCAGTTTTCGCGGGTGGTCTCTGTCCCCATTAACCGCGATAACCGAGGGTTCACTGTACTCCATAAAATTTACAAAAAGCGAGGTGAAACACTCAACCAGGGCTGCTTTTTTTAACATTTCTCGAGGGCCATGGCGAGCCATTTCAAAAAAGCTGCACAACTAACGTATAAAATATTGATAAATTTGCTCGGCCTGATGTGTGTGTAAAGTTTCACGAGTTGTCGTTCATATTTAGAACCTCATAATCAGCGTTGTTTTATTGCCGAACAGTGCAATGCCACTCTCACAACTTTACACGAAAAAGGACGAATTTCGTATTGTGACATCCTCATGGCCGAAACAGTCATCCGAGCATATATGAGGGCGACCTTGTTGAGTTGCACGGAGAAAAACATCCAAGAAAATAACTTGTATTAGCTTTTACCAGTTGGTGGCGGTACTACTACGATGAAAAATAAGTTGGTAGATGTCTTCAGGGCTGAAGTATCCTCAAATGTGTACGACTTCGAGAAGATAGGATCATCTGAGTCATGTTGCCGGAGCTTTTGTTGCCACAGAGTACAATCTGACTTTTCAGCACCGTAATAGCCACGCCTTTTGCCAAAACGTCACAAAATTCGGCAGAGAGTAAGATCATTGTCTTGAGTCTTTTCTGACTAATTTTCAGTCGGATTTGTCAAAAGGGCACCGTGCAGGATGTGAAAATTAAAATAAAAACACATTTTTGATTCCACTTGGCGGCGCTGTGTGTATAACAAAATAATAACATTAAGATGTCTTCAGGTCGGGACGTTTTATTTACAGGTGAAGGTTTGGATTTTTAGGAGCATGTGCAGGGGAGTTATTAAGCATTCATTTATTTGTATTAGGTTCATTTTGTCTTCTTATTATTGATATTTGACTGATTCATTAAAAGCAGACAATTATGTTTTAGGTTAATTTTTTACCTGACATGTTTCGGCGAGTCTTTCGCCTTCTTCAGAGTGTCGCATGATGGTGTCTTGAGACCCGTCTTTATCAGCTGATGTTCCATGAGGGTGTGACTTACCTGTCAAAAAAATGAAAAATCAGAGCAGGAAAAGAACAAGCACAACATGAACATTACAAATCAGCAATCACTGACCACTGCAAAAGGGAAAACCACATCATGGACCGGGAGAAGGGCAGGGTCATCCGCACCGAAGAGAACAAACAACAGCGCTGGATCAGAGAGGCCATTGAGATCTGCAAGCGAGGCATAAAAACCATGAACAGAGACAAGGGAGCCTTCATCCTCTCTACCACCTAGAGCAGCATCTTGGCGGAGTGAACGGACAGCGGGGGGTGTGACTTGCCTTCATTCTTGTGACAGGTTAAATCACGCCCTCATGGAACATCAGCTGATAAAGACGGGTCACAAGACACCATCATGTGACACTCTGAAGAAGGCGAAAGACTTTCGTATTGTGACATCCTCAAGGCCTAAACACTCATCCGAGCAAATATAAGGTAGATTTTGTGAACCTGCCCGGAGAAAAACATCAACGAAAATAATTTGTATTTGTTTTAACCAGTTGGTGGCGCTACCACTGCGATCAAAAATAAGTTGGCAGCCGTCTTCAGGGCCTGAATATCCTCAAATGTGAAAAATTTCGAGAAGATGGATCATCTGAATCATTTTGCAGGAACTTTTGTTGCCACGGAGAATAATCAGACTCTGCGGCACCGCAATAGCCACGCCCTTCGAAGGAAAGTCACAAAAATAGGGATAGAGTAAGATCAATGTCTTGAGTCTTTTCTAGCCAATTTTCAATCGGATTCGTTAAAAGGGCACCGTGCAGTACGTCAAAATGTAAAAAATTATATTGATTGGCGCAAGGTGTATAACAGAATATAAACATATAGATGTCTTCAGGTACCGACTCTTTATGTACATGTGAAGTTTTGGATTTTTAGCAGCATGTGCAGGAGAGTTATTAAGCATTTTGTCCACTGCGGCGAAGGAAATCTTAAGTGAAAACTTTGAAGCCCCGCCCCCGTCATATAGTATTTCGGAAACAAAAGATTTTAGCCCCAGTGTTTGTCCCAGGTCTTAAGATGCTCCAGACAGAATTTTAAGGCAATCAGATGAAGCCTTTAGGATCAGGGTGCAAAAGAATGACCCCTGTAAACATGCAAAAAAGGGCAAAAGTCGGACTTTCAAAAATTCATAACTCACTTCCTGTTCATATTAGACGTTTAAAATATCAAATTTCTCGCTATGCCCGATGAGACTGCCAAGTTTGGTGAGTTTTTGTGCATGTTTCGGGGGTCAAAAATGCGATCGTACAATCGGAAATATAATAATAATAATAATTTCTACAAAAACAACAGGGACTTCGCAGCGGTCGCTGCTCAGGCCCTAATAATAATAATAATAATAATAATAATAATAAAAGTAATAATATTTTCTACAAAAACAATAGGGACCTCGCAGCCGTCGCAGCTCGGGCCCTAATAACAATTTCTAGAAAAACAATAGGGACCTCGCAGCGGTCACTGCTCGGGCCCTAATAATAATAATAATAATAATTTCCACAAAAACAATGGGGACCTCGTAGCGGTCGCTGCTCGGGCCCTAATAATAATTTCTACATAAACAATAGGAACCTCGCCGCGGTCGCTGCTCGGGCCCCAATAATAATTTCTACACAAAGTCCATTGTGGTGACCCGCCCCTTTTAAGTAAATTCAAAATGGCCGACTTCCTGTAAAACCTAGCTCATTGCTCCAAGAGACTTTTTTGTAGGTCTTGGTCTTATACATACAGTGAACCCTCGCTACTTCGCGGTTCACCTTTCGCGGGTTCAGTGCTTCGCGGGTATAAAAAATATTCGGGGGCATTGTAGTTTCGCCGAGCGGCACGACGGGGCGCTGGAGCGGTTAGACGGCCGGCGTGCGCCGAAGAAGAGCGTGGGCGAAGAGGAGAGTGGACGAAGAAGAGCACGTTCTCCCGGACACGATCGGTGGCGACGTTTCGCGCGCTTCGGACCGTACCAGGGCTCCGGCCGGCGTGCGTGGCAGTTAAGCCGTAGAGGAGCACCGTCCCCGGGCACGGGCGGTGCCAAGCGGCCCCTAAGTTTAACCGAATGGAAGCTCCGGAGGAGGAGGGCATGCTCGCGTCACAGTAAGCCGAAGAGGAGCACCTTCCCCGGGCACGGGCGGTTCCAAGCGGCCCCTAAGTTTAACCAAATGGAAGCTCCGGAGGAGGAGGGCATGCTCGCGTCACAGTAAGCCGAAGAGGAGCACCTTTGCCGGGCACGGGCGGTTCCAAGCGGCCCCTAAGTTTAACCGAATGGAAGCTCCGGAGGAGGCGGGCATGCTCACGTCACAGTAAGCCGAAGAGGAGCACCTTCCCCGGGCACGGGCGGTGCCAAGCGGCCCCTAAGTTTAACCGAATGGAAGCTCCGGGGGAGGAGGGCGGGTGTGTGTCACAGTTAAGCCGAATTGGAGCACCTCTTCCGCCCGGGCACGAGCGGAGCGCGAAGCTGTCAGTTATGAATGTATAAAAGAATAAATAAATAAAGAATGCCACCTTTCATTTCACAGGGCACACCGGACGGCGTACCAGCAGGTAAAAGTCGGAGTAATTAAATAAATACAAAAAGAATGGCTGGGGAATAAAAAAATAATACGTTTTAATAATAATTTGGTTTTTTTGTTATAACATGAATTTCACTCTCTCTCTCCCCGTATATATGTATATATATATATATATCTATATATATATATATATATATATATATATATATATATATATATATATATATTTCTATATTTATTATATATATTGTATATTTTTTTAAGCATTTTTGAAGGTGCGCCGCTACTTCGCGGATTTTCAGTTTTCGCGGGTGGTCTCTGTCCCCATTAACCGCGATAACCGAGGGTTCACTGTACTCCATAAAATTTACAAAAAGCGAGGTGAAACACTCAACCAGGGCTGCTTTTTTTAACATTTCTCGAGGGCCATGGCGAGCCATTTCAAAAAAGCTGCACAACTAACGTATAAAATATTGATAAATTTGCTCGGCCTGATGTGTGTGTAAAGTTTCACGAGTTGTCGTTCATATTTAGAACCTCATAATCAGCGTTGTTTTATTGCCGAACAGTGCAATGCCACTCCCACAACTTTACACGAAAAAGGACGAATTTCGTATTGTGACATCCTCATGGCCGAAACAGTCATCCGAGCATATATGAGGGCGACCTTGTTGAGTTGCACGGAGAAAAACATCCAAGAAAATAACTTGTATTAGCTTTTACCAGTTGGTGGCGGTACAACTACGATGAAAAATAAGTTGGTAGATGTCTTCAGGGCTGAAGTATCCTCAAATGTGTACGACTTCGAGAAGATAGGATCATCTGAGTCATGTTGCCGGAGCTTTTGTTGCCACAGAGTACAATCTGACTTTTCAGCACCGTAATAGCCACGCCTTTTGCCAAAACGTCACAAAATTCGGCAGAGAGTAAGATCATTGTCTTGAGTCTTTTCTGACTAATTTTCAGTCGGATTTGTCAAAAGGGCACCGTGCAGGATGTGAAAATTAAAATAAAAACACATTTTTGATTCCACTTGGCGGCGCTGTGTGTATAACAAAATAATAACATTAAGATGTCTTCAGGTCGGGACGTTTTATTTACAGGTGAAGGTTTGGATTTTTAGGAGCATGTGCAGGGGAGTTATTAAGCATTCATTTATTTGTATTAGGTTCATTTTGTCTTCTTATGATTGATATTTGACAGATTCATTAAAAGCAGACAATTATGTTTTCGGTAAATTTTTTACCTGACATGTTTCGGCGAGTCTTTCGCCTTCTTCAGAGTGTCGCATGATGGTGTCTTGAGACCCGTCTTTATCAGCTGATGTTCCATGAGGGTGTGACTTACCTGTCAAAAAAATGAAAAATCAGAGCAGTAAAAGAACAAGCACAACATGAACATTACAAATCAGCAATCACTGACCACTGCAAAAGGGAAAACCACATCATGGACCGGGAGAAGGGCAGGGTCATCCGCACAGAAGAGAACAAACAACAGCGCTGGATCAGAGAGGCCATTGAGATCTGCAAGCGAGGCATAAAAACCATGAACAGAGACAAGGGAGCCTTCATCCTCTCTACCACCTAGAGCAGCATCTTGGCGGAGTGAACGGACAGCGGGGGGTGTGACTTGCCTTCATTCTTGTGACAGGTAAGTCACGCCCTCATGGAACATCAGCTGATAAAGACGGGTCACAAGACACCATCATGTGACACTCTGAAGAAGGTGAAAGACTTTCGTATTGTGACATCCTCAAGGCCTAAACACTCATCCGAGCAAATATAAGGTAGATTTTGTGAACCTGCCCGGAGAAAAACATCAACGAAAATAATTTGTATTTGTTTTAACCAGTTGGTGGCGCTACCACTGCGATCAAAAATAAGTTGGCAGCCGTCTTCAGGGCCTGAATATCCTCAAATGTGAAAAATTTTGAGAAGATGGATCATCTGAATCATTTTGCAGGAACTTTTGTTGCCACGGAGAATAATCAGACTCTGCGGCACCGCAATAGCCACGCCCTTCGAAGGAAAGTCACAAAAATAGGGATAGAGTAAGATCAATGTCTTGAGTCTTTTCTAGCCAATTTTCAATCGGATTCGTTAAAAGGGCACCGTGCAGTACGTCAAAATGTAAAAAATTATATTGATTAGCGCAAGGTGTATAACAGAATATAAACATATAGATGTCTTCAGGTACCGACTCTTTATGTACATGTGAAGTTTTGGATTTTTAGCAGCATGTGCAGGAGAGTTATTAAGCATTTTGTCCACTGCGGCGAAGGAAATCTTAAGTGAAAACTTTGAAGCCCCGCCCCCGTCATATAGTATTTCGGAAACAAAAGATTTTAGCCCCAGTGTTTGTCCCAGGTCTTAAGATGCTACAGACAGAATTTTAAGGCAATCAGATGAAGCCTTTAGGATCAGGGTGCAAAAGAATGACCACTGTAAACATGCAAAAAAGGGCAAAAGTCGGACTTTCAAAAATTCATAACTCACTTCCTGTTCATATTAGACGTTTAAAATATCAAATTTCTCGCTATGCCCGATGAGACTGCCAAGTTTGGTGAGTTTTTGTGCATGTTTCGGGGGTCAAAAATGCGATCGTACAATCGGAAAAATAATAATAATAATAATTTCTACAAAAACAACAGGGACTTCGCAGCGGTCGCTGCTCAGGCCCTAATAATAATAATAATAATAATAAAAGTAATAATATTTTCTAGAAAAACAATAGGGACCTCGCAGCCGTCGCAGCTCGGGCCCTAATAACAATTTCTAGAAAAACAATAGGGACCTCGCAGCGGTCACTGCTCGGGCCCTAATAATAATAATAATAATAATTTCCACAAAAACAATGGGGACCTCGTAGCGGTCGCTGCTCGGGCCCTAATAATAATTTCTACATAAACAATAGGAACCTCGCCGCGGTCGCTGCTCGGGCCCCAATAATAATTTCTACACAAAGTCCATTGTGGTGACCCGCCCCTTTTAAGTAAATTCAAAATGGCCGACTTCCTGTAAAACCTAGCTCATTGCTCCAAGAGACTTTTTTGTAGGTCTTGGTCTTATACATACAGTGAACCCTCGCTACTTCGCGGTTCACCTTTCGCGGGTTCAGTGCTTCGCGGGTATAAAAAATATTCGGGGGCATTGTAGTTTCGCCGAGCGGCACGACGGGGCGCTGGAGCGGTTAGACGGCCGGCGTGCGCCGAAGAAGAGCGTGGGCGAAGAGGAGAGTGGACGAAGAAGAGCACGTTCCCCCGGACACGATCGGTGGCGACGTTTCGCGCGGTTCGGACCGTACCAGGGCTCCGGCCGGCGTGCGTGGCAGTTAAGCCGTAGAGGAGCACCGTCCCCGGGCACGGGCGGTGCCAAGCGGCCCCTAAGTTTAACCGAATGGAAGCTCCGGAGGAGGAGGGCATGCTCGCGTCACAGTAAGCCGAAGAGGAGCACCTTCCCCGGGCACGGGCGGTTCCAAGCGGCCCCTAAGTTTAACCAAATGGAAGCTCCGGAGGAGGAGGGCATGCTCGCGTCACAGTAAGCCGAAGAGGAGCACCTTTGCCGGGCACGGGCGGTTCCAAGCGGCCCCTAAGTTTAACCGAATGGAAGCTCCGGAGGAGGCGGGCATGCTCGCGTCACAGTAAGCCGAAGAGGAGCACCTTCCCCGGGCACGGGCGGTGCCAAGCGGCCCCTAAGTTTAACCGAATGGAAGCTCCGGGGGAGGAGGGCGGGCGTGTGTCACAGTTAAGCCGAATTGGAACACCTCTTCCGCCCGGGCACGAACGGAGCGCGAAGCTGTCAGTTATGAATGAATAAATGAATAAATAAATAAATAATTAAAGAATGCCACCTTTCATTTCACAGGGAACACCGGACGGCGTACCAGCAGGTAAAAGTCGGAGTAATTAAATAAATACAAAAAGAATGGCTGGGGAATAAAAAAATAATACGTTTTAATAATAATTTGTTTTTTTTGTTATAACATGAATTTCACTCTCTCTCTCTCTCTCTCTCCCCATATATATATATATATATATATATATATATATATATATATATTTATTATATATATTGTATTTTCTTTTAAGCATTTTTGAAGGTGCGCCGCTACTTCGCGGATTTTCAGTTTCCGCGGGTGGTCTCGGTCCCCATTAACCGCGATAACCGAGGGTTCACTGTACTCCATAAAATTTACAAAAAGCGAGGTGAAACACTCAACCAGGGCTGCTTTTTTGAATATTTCTCGAGGGCCATGGCGAGCCATTTAAAAAAAGCTGCACAACTAACGTATAAAATATTGATAAATTTGCTCTGCCTGATGTGTGTGTCAAGTTTCACGAGTTGTCGTTCATATTTAGAACCTCATAATCAGCGTTGTTTTATTGCCAAACAGTGCAATGCCACTCCCACAACTTTTCACGAAAAAGGATGAATTTCGTATTGTGACATCCTCATGGCCGAAACAGTCCTCCGAGCATATATGAGGGCGACCTTGTTGAGTTGCACGGAGAAAAACATCCAAGAAAATAACTTGTATTAGCTTTTACCAGTTGGTGGCGCTACTACTACGATGAAAAATAAGTTGGTAGATGTCTTCAGGGCTGAAGTATCCTCAAATGTGTACAACTTCGAGAAGATAGGATCATCTGAGTCATGTTGGCGGAGCTTTTGTTGCCACAAAGTACAATCGGACTTTTCAGCACCGTAATAGCCACGCCTTTTGCCAAAACGTCACAAAACTCGGCAGAGAGTAAGATCATTGTCTTGAGTCTTTTCTGACTAATTTTCAGTCGGATTCGTCAAAAGGGCACGGTGCAGTACGTGAAAATTAAAATAAAAACAAATTTTTTATTCCACTTGGCGGCGCTGTGTGTATAACAAAATAATAACATTAAGATGTCTTCAGGTCGGGACATTTTATTTACAGGTGAAGGTTTGGATTTTTAGGAGCATGTGCAGGGGAGTTATTAAGCATTCATTTATTTGTATTAGGTTCATTTTGTCTTCTTATGATTGATATTTGACAGATTCATTAAAAGCAGACAATTATGTTTTCGGTAAATTTTTTACCTGACATGTTTCGGCGAGTCTTTCGCCTTCTTCAGAGTGTCGCATGATGGTGTCTTGAGACCCGTCTTTATCAGCTGATGTTCCATGAGGGTGTGACTTACCTGTCAAAAAAATGAAAAATCAGAGCAGTAAAAGAACAAGCACAACATGAACATTACAAATCAGCAATCACTGACCACTGCAAAAGGGAAAACCACATCATGGACCGGGAGAAGGGCAGGGTCATCCGCACAGAAGAGAACAAACAACAGCGCTGGATCAGAGAGGCCATTGAGATCTGCAAGCGAGGCATAAAAACCATGAACAGAGACAAGGGAGCCTTCATCCTCTCTACCACCTGGACCAGCATCTTGGCGGAGTTAACGGACAGCGGGGGGCGTGACTTGCCTTCATTCTTGTGACAGGTAAGTCACGCCCTCATGGAACATCAGCTGATAAAGACGGGCCACAAGACACCATCATGTGACACTCTGAAGAAGGCGAAAGACTTTCGTATTGTGACATCCTCAAGGCTGAAACACTCATCCGAGCAAATATAAGGTAGATTTTGTTCACCTGCCCGGAGAAAAACATCAACGAAAATAATTTGTATTTGTTTTAACCAGTTGGTGGCGCTACCACTGCGATCAAAAATAAGTTGGCAGCCGTCTTCAGGGCCTGAATATCCTCAAATGTGAAAAATTTCGAGAAGATGGATCATCTGAATCATTTTGCAGGAACTTTTGTTGCCACGGAGAATAATCAGACTCTGCGGCACCGTAATAGCCACGCCCTTCGAAGGAAAGTCACAAAAATAGGGATAGAGTAAGATCAATGTCTTGAGTCTTTTCTAGCCAATTTTCAATCGGATTCGTTAAAAGGGCACCGTGCAGTTCGTCAAAATGTAAAAAATGATATTGATTGGCGCAAGGTGTATAACTGAATATAAACATATAGATGTCTTCAGGTACCGACTCTTTATGTACATGTGAAGTTTTGGATTTTTAGCAGCATGTGCAAGAGAGTTATTAAGCATTTTGTCCATTGCGGCGAAGGAAATCTTAAGTGAAAACTTCGAAGCCCCGCCCCCGTCATATAGTATTTCGGAAACAAAAAGTTTTAGCCCCAGTGTTTGTCCCAGGTCTTAAGATGCTACAGACAGAATTTTAAGGCAATCAGATGAAGCCTTTAGGATCAGGGTGCAAAAGAATGACCCCTGTAAACATGCAAAAAAGGGCAAAAGTCGGACTTTCAAAAATTCATAACTCACTTCCTGTTCATATTAGACGTTAAAATATAAAATTTTTCGCCATGCCCGATGAGACTGCCAAGTTTGGTGAATTTTTGTGCATGTTTCGGGGGTCAAAAATGCAATCGAACAATCGGAAAAATAATAATAATAATAATTTCTACAAAAACAATAGGGACTTCGCAGCGGTCGCTGCTCAGGCCCTAATAATAATAATAATAATAATAAAAGTAATAATATTTTCTACAAAAACAATAGGGACCTCGCAGCCGTCGCAGCTTGGGCCCTAATAACAATTTCTAGAAAAACAATAGGGACCTCGCAGCGGTCACTGCTCGGGCCCTAATAATAATAATAATAAAAATATTAATAATTTCTACAAAAACAATGGGGACCTCGTAGCGGTCGCTGCTCGGGCCCTAATAATAATTTCTACAAAAACAATAGGGACCTCGCCGCGGTCGCTGCTCGGGCCCCAATAATAATTTCTACACAAAGTCCATTGTGGTGACCCGCCCCCTTTTAAGTAAATTCAAAATGGCCGACTTCCTGTAAAACCTAGCTCATTGCTCCAAGAGACTTTTTTGTAGGTCTTGGTCTTATACATACAGTGAACCCTCGCTACTTGGCGGTTCACCTTTCGCGGGTTCAGTGTTTCGCGGGTCTAAAAAATATTCGGGGGCATTGTAGTTTCGCCGAGCGGCACGACGGGGTGCTGGAGCGGTTAGACGGCCGGCGTGCGCCGAAGAAGAGCGTGGGCGAAGAGGAGAGTGGACGAAGAAGAGCACGTTCCCCCGGACACGATCGGTGGCGACGTTTCGCGCGGTTCGGACAGTACCAGAGCTCCGGCCGGCGTGCGTGGCAATTAAGCCGTAGAGGAGCACCTTCCCCGGGCACGGGCGGTGCCAAGCGGCCCCTAAGTTTAACCGAATGGAAGCTCCGGAGGAGGAGGGCATGCTCGCGTCACAGTAAGCCGAAGAGGAGCACCTTCCCCGGGCACGGGCGGTTCCAAGCGGCCCCTAAGTTTAACCGAATGGAAGCTCCAGAGGAGGAGGGCATGCTCGCGTCACAGTAAGCCGAAGAGGAGCACCTTCCCCGGGCACGGGCGGTGCCAAGCGGCCCCTAAGTTTAACCGAATGGAAGCTCCGGGGGAGGAGGGCGGGTGTGTGTCACAGTTAAGCCGAATTGGAGCACCTCTTCCGCCCGGGCACGAGCGGAGCGCGAAGCTGTCAGTTATGAATGTATAAAAGAATAAATAAATAAAGAATGCCACCTTTCATTTCACAGGGCACACCGGACGGCGTACCAGCAGGTAAAAGTCGGAGTAATTAAATAAATACAAAAAGAATGGCTGGGGAATAAAAAAATAATACGTTTTAATAATAATTTGGTTTTTTTGTTATAACATGAATTTCACTCTCTCTCTCCCCGTATATATGTATATATATCTATATATCTATATATATATATATATATATATATATATATATATTTCTATATTTATTATATATATTGTATATTTTTTTAAGCATTTTTGAAGGTGCGCCGCTACTTCGCGGATTTTCAGTTTTCGCGGGTGGTCTCTGTCCCCATTAACCGCGATAACCGAGGGTTCACTGTACTCCATAAAATTTACAAAAAGCGAGGTGAAACACTCAACCAGGGCTGCTTTTTTTAACATTTCTCGAGGGCCATGGCGAGCCATTTCAAAAAAGCTGCACAACTAACGTATAAAATATTGATAAATTTGCTCGGCCTGATGTGTGTGTAAAGTTTCACGAGTTGTCGTTCATATTTAGAACCTCATAATCAGCGTTGTTTTATTGCCGAACAGTGCAATGCCACTCCCACAACTTTACACGAAAAAGGACGAATTTCGTATTGTGACATCCTCATGGCCGAAACAGTCATCCGAGCATATATGAGGGCGACCTTGTTGAGTTGCACGGAGAAAAACATCCAAGAAAATAACTTGTATTAGCTTTTACCAGTTGGTGGCGGTACTACTACGATGAAAAATAAGTTGGTAGATGTCTTCAGGGCTGAAGTATCCTCAAATGTGTACGACTTCGAGAAGATAGGATCATCTGAGTCATGTTGCCGGAGCTTTTGTTGCCACAGAGTACAATCTGACTTTTCAGCACCGTAATAGCCACGCCTTTTGCCAAAACGTCACAAAATTGGGCAGAGAGTAAGATCATTGTCTTGAGTCTTTTCTGACTAATTTTCAGTCGGATTTGTCAAAAGGGCACCGTGCAGGATGTGAAAATTAAAATAAAAACACATTTTTGATTCCACTTGGCGGCGCTGTGTGTATAACAAAATAATAACATTAAGATGTCTTCAGGTCGGGACGTTTTATTTACAGGTGAAGGTTTGGATTTTTAGGAGCATGTGCAGGGGAGTTATTAAGCATTCATTTATTTGTATTAGGTTCATTTTGTCTTCTTATTATTGATATTTGACTGATTCATTAAAAGCAGACAATTATGTTTTAGGTTAATTTTTTACCTGACATGTTTCGGCGAGTCTTTCGCCTTCTTCAGAGTGTCGCATGATGGTGTCTTGAGACCCGTCTTTATCAGCTGATGTTCCATGAGGGTGTGACTTACCTGTCAAAAAAATGAAAAATCAGAGCAGGAAAAGAACAAGCACAACATGAACATTACAAATCAGCAATCACTGACCACTGCAAAAGGGAAAACCACATCATGGACCGGGAGAAGGGCAGGGTCATCCGCACCGAAGAGAACAAACAACAGCGCTGGATCAGAGAGGCCATTGAGATCTGCAAGCGAGGCATAAAAACCATGAACAGAGACAAGGGAGCCTTCATCCTCTCTACCACCTAGAGCAGCATCTTGGCGGAGTGAACGGACAGCGGGGGGTGTGACTTGCCTTCATTCTTGTGACAGGTAAGTCACGCCCTCATGGAACATCAGCTGATAAAGACGGGTCACAAGACACCATCATGTGACACTCTGAAGAAGGTGAAAGACTTTCGTATTGTGACATCCTCAAGGCCTAAACACTCATCCGAGCAAATATAAGGTAGATTTTGTGAACCTGCCCGGAGAAAAACATCAACGAAAATAATTTGTATTTGTTTTAACCAGTTGGTGGCGCTACCACTGCGATCAAAAATAAGTTGGCAGCCGTCTTCAGGGCCTGAATATCCTCAAATGTGAAAAATTTCGAGAAGATGGATCATCTGAATCATTTTGCAGGAACTTTTGTTGCCACGGAGAATAATCAGACTCTGCGGCACCGCAATAGCCACGCCCTTCGAAGGAAAGTCACAAAAATAGGGATAGAGTAAGATCAATGTCTTGAGTCTTTTCTAGCCAATTTTCAATCGGATTCGTTAAAAGGGCACCGTGCAGTACGTCAAAATGTAAAAAATTATATTGATTGGCGCAAGGTGTATAACAGAATATAAACATATAGATGTCTTCAGGTACCGACTCTTTATGTACATGTGAAGTTTTGGATTTTTAGCAGCATGTGCAGGAGAGTTATTAAGCATTTTGTCCACTGCGGCGAAGGAAATCTTAAGTGAAAACTTTGAAGCCCCGCCCCCGTCATATAGTATTTCGGAAACAAAAGATTTTAGCCCCAGTGTTTGTCCCAGGTCTTAAGATGCAACAGACAGAATTTTAAGGCAATCAGATGAAGCCTTTAGGATCAGGGTGCAAAAGAATGACCCCTGTAAACATGCAAAAAAGGGCAAAAGTCGGACTTTCAAAAATTCATAACTCACTTCCTGTTCATATTAGACGTTTAAAATATCAAATTTCTCGCTATGCCCGATGAGACTGCCAAGTTTGGTGAGTTTTTGTGCATGTTTCGGGGGTCAAAAATGCGATCGTACAATCGGAAAAATAATAATAATAATAATTTCTACAAAAACAACAGGGACTTCGCAGCGGTCGCTGCTCAGGCCCTAATAATAATAATAATAATAATAAAAGTAATAATATTTTCTAGAAAAACAATAGGGACCTCGCAGCCGTCGCAGCTCGGGCCCTAATAACAATTTCTAGAAAAACAATAGGGACCTCGCAGCGGTCACTGCTCGGGCCCTAATAATAATAATAATAATAATTTCCACAAAAACAATGGGGACCTCGTAGCGGTCGCTGCTCGGGCCCTAATAATAATTTCTACATAAACAATAGGAACCTCGCCGCGGTCGCTGCTCGGGCCCCAATAATAATTTCTACACAAAGTCCATTGTGGTGACCCGCCCCTTTTAAGTAAATTCAAAATGGCCGACTTCCTGTAAAACCTAGCTCATTGCTCCAAGAGACTTTTTTGTAGGTCTTGGTCTTATACATACAGTGAACCCTCGCTACTTCGCAGTTCACCTTTCGCGGGTTCAGTGCTTCGCGGGTATAAAAAATATTCGGGGGCATTGTAGTTTCGCCGAGCGGCACGACGGGGCGCTGGAGCGGTTAGACGGCCGGCGTGCGCCGAAGAAGAGCGTGGGCGAAGAGGAGAGTGGACGAAGAAGAGCACGTTCCCCCGGACACGATCGGTGGCGACGTTTCGCGCGGTTCGGACCGTACCAGGGCTCCGGCCGGCGTGCGTGGCAGTTAAGCCGTAGAGGAGCACCGTCCCCGGGCACGGGCGGTGCCAAGCGGCCCCTAAGTTTAACCGAATGGAAGCTCCGGAGGAGGAGGGCATGCTCGCGTCACAGTAAGCCGAAGAGGAGCACCTTCCCCGGGCACGGGCGGTTCCAAGCGGCCCCTAAGTTTAACCAAATGGAAGCTCCGGAGGAGGAGGGCATGCTCGCGTCACAGTAAGCCGAAGAGGAGCACCTTTGCCGGGCACGGGCGGTTCCAAGCGGCCCCTAAGTTTAACCGAATGGAAGCTCCGGAGGAGGCGGGCATGCTCGCGTCACAGTAAGCCGAAGAGGAGCACCTTCCCCGGGCACGGGCGGTGCCAAGCGGCCCCTAAGTTTAACCGAATGGAAGCTCCGGGGGAGGAGGGCGGGCGTGTGTCACAGTTAAGCCGAATTGGAACACCTCTTCCGCCCGGGCACGAACGGAGCGCGAAGCTGTCAGTTATGAATGAATAAATGAATAAATAAATAAATAATTAAAGAATGCCACCTTTCATTTCACAGGGAACACCGGACGGCGTACCAGCAGGTAAAAGTCGGAGTAATTAAATAAATACAAAAAGAATGGCTGGGGAATAAAAAAATAATACGTTTTAATAATAATTTGTTTTTTTTGTTATAACATGAATTTCACTCTCTCTCTCTCTCTCTCTCTCTCCCCGTATATATATATATATATATATATATATATATATATATATATATATATATATTATTATATATATTGTATTTTCTTTTAAGCATTTTTGAAGGTGCGCCGCTACTTCGCGGATTTTCAGTTTCCGCGGGTGGTCTCGGTCCCCATTAACCGCGATAACCGAGGGTTCACTGTACTCCATAAAATTTACAAAAAGCGAGGTGAAACACTCAACCAGGGCTGCTTTTTTGAATATTTCTCGAGGGCCATGGCGAGCCATTTCAAAAAAGCTGCACAACTAACGTATAAAATATTGATAAATTTGCTCTGCCTGATGTGTGTGTCAAGTTTCACGAGTTGTCGTTCATATTTAGAACCTCATAATCAGCGTTGTTTTATTGCCAAACAGTGCAATGCCACTCCCACAACTTTTCACGAAAAAGGATGAATTTCGTATTGTGACATCCTCATGGCCGAAACAGTCCTCCGAGCATATATGAGGGCGACCTTGTTGAGTTGCACGGAGAAAAACATCCAAGAAAATAACTTGTATTAGCTTTTACCAGTTGGTGGCGCTACTACTACGATGAAAAATAAGTTGGTAGATGTCTTCAGGGCTGAAGTATCCTCAAATGTGTACAACTTCGAGAAGATAGGATCATCTGAGTCATGTTGGCGGAGCTTTTGTTGCCACAAAGTACAATCGGACTTTTCAGCACCGTAATAGCCACGCCTTTTGCCAAAACGTCACAAAACTCGGCAGAGAGTAAGATCATTGTCTTGAGTCTTTTCTGACTAATTTTCAGTCGGATTCGTCAAAAGGGCACGGTGCAGTACGTGAAAATTAAAATAAAAACAAATTTTTGATTCCACTTGGCGGCGCTGTGTGTATAACAAAATAATAACATTAAGATGTCTTCAGGTCGGGACATTTTATTTACAGGTGAAGGTTTGGATTTTTAGGAGCATGTGCAGGGGAGTTATTAAGCATTCATTTATTTGTATTAGGTTCATTTTGTCTTCTTATGATTGATATTTGACAGATTCATTAAAAGCAGACAATTATGTTTTCGGTAAATTTTTTACCTGACATGTTTCGGCGAGTCTTTCGCCTTCTTCAGAGTGTCGCATGATGGTGTCTTGAGACCCGTCTTTATCAGCTGATGTTCCATGAGGGTGTGACTTACCTGTCAAAAAAATGAAAAATCAGAGCAGTAAAAGAACAAGCACAACATGAACATTACAAATCAGCAATCACTGACCACTGCAAAAGGGAAAACCACATCATGGACCGGGAGAAGGGCAGGGTCATCCGCACAGAAGAGAACAAACAACAGCGCTGGATCAGAGAGGCCATTGAGATCTGCAAGCGAGGCATAAAAACCATGAACAGAGACAAGGGAGCCTTCATCCTCTCTACCACCTGGAGCAGCATCTTGGCGGAGTTAACGGACAGCGGGGGGCGTGACTTGCCTTCATTCTTGTGACAGGTAAGTCACGCCCTCATGGAACATCAGCTGATAAAGACGGGCCACAAGACACCATCATGTGACACTCTGAAGAAGGCGAAAGACTTTCGTATTGTGACATCCTCAAGGCTGAAACACTCATCCGAGCAAATATAAGGTAGATTTTGTTAACCTGCCCGGAGAAAAACATCAACGAAAATAATTTGTATTTGTTTTAACCAGTTGGTGGCGCTACCACTGCGATCAAAAATAAGTTGGCAGCCGTCTTCAGGGCCTGAATATCCTCAAATGTGAAAAATTTCGAGAAGATGGATCATCTGAATCATTTTGCAGGAACTTTTGTTGCCACGGAGAATAATCAGACTCTGCGGCACCGTAATAGCCACGCCCTTCGAAGGAAAGTCACAAAAATAGGGATAGAGTAAGATCAATGTCTTGAGTCTTTTCTAGCCAATTTTCAATCGGATTCGTTAAAAGGGCACCGTGCAGTTCGTCAAAATGTAAAAAATGATATTGATTGGCGCAAGGTGTATAACTGAATATAAACATATAGATGTCTTCAGGTACCGACTCTTTATGTACATGTGAAGTTTTGGATTTTTAGCAGCATGTGCAAGAGAGTTATTAAGCATTTTGTCCATTGCGGCGAAGGAAATCTTAAGTGAAAACTTCGAAGCCCCGCCCCCGTCATATAGTATTTCGGAAACAAAAAGTTTTAGCCCCAGTGTTTGTCCCAGGTCTTAAGATGCTACAGACAGAATTTTAAGGCAATCAGATGAAGCCTTTAGGATCAGGGTGCAAAAGAATGACCCCTGTAAACATGCAAAAAAGGGCAAAAGTCGGACTTTCAAAAATTCATAACTCACTTCCTGTTCATATTAGACGTTAAAATATAAAATTTTTCGCCATGCCCGATGAGACTGCCAAGTTTGGTGAATTTTTGTGCATGTTTCGGGGGTCAAAAATGCAATCGAACAATCGGAAAAATAATAATAATAATAATTTCTACAAAAACAATAGGGACTTCGCAGCGGTCGCTGCTCAGGCCCTAATAATAATAATAATAATAATAAAAGTAATAATATTTTCTACAAAAACAATAGGGACCTCGCAGCCGTCGCAGCTTGGGCCCTAATAACAATTTCTAGAAAAACAATAGGGACCTCGCAGCGGTCACTGCTCGGGCCCTAATAATAATAATAATAAAAATATTAATAATTTCTACAAAAACAATGGGGACCTCGTAGCGGTCGCTGCTCGGGCCCTAATAATAATAATAATAATAATAATAATAATAAAAGTAATAATATTTTCTACAAAAACAATAGGGACCTCGCAGCCGTCGCAGCTCGGGCCCTAATAACAATTTCTAGAAAAACAATAGGGACCTCGCAGCGGTCACTGCTCGGGCCCTAATAATAATAATAATAATAATTTCCACAAAAACAATGGGGACCTCATAGCGGTCGCTGCTCGGGCCCTAATAATAATTTCTACATAAACAATAGGAACCTCGCCGCGGTCGCTGCTCGGGCCCCAATAATAATTTCTACACAAAGTCCATTGTGGTGACCCGCCCCTTTTAAGTAAATTCAAAATGGCCGACTTCCTGTAAATCCTAGCTCATTGCTCCAAGAGACTTTTTTGCAGGTCTTGGTCTTATACATACAGTGAACCCTCGCTACTTCGCGGTTCACCTTTCGCGGGTTCAGTGCTTCGCGGGTATAAAAAATATTCGGGGGCATTGTAGTTTCGCCGAGCGGCACGACGGGGCGCTGGAGCGGTTAGACGGCCGGCGTGCGCCGAAGAAGAGCGTGGGCGAAGAGGAGAGTGGACGAAGAAGAGCACGTTCCCCCGGACACGATCGGTGGCGACGTTTCGCGCGGTTCGGACCGTACCAGGGCTCCGGCCGGCGTGCGTGGCAGTTAAGCCGTAGAGGAGCACCGTCCCCGGGCACGGGCGGTGCCAAGCGGCCCCTAAGTTTAACCGAATGGAAGCTCCGGAGGAGGAGGGCATGCTCGCGTCACAGTAAGCCGAAGAGGAGCACCTTTGCCGGGCACGGGCGGTTCCAAGCGGCCCCTAAGTTTAACCGAATGGAAGCTCCGGAGGAGGCGGGCATGCTCGCGTCACAGTAAGCCGAAGAGGAGCACCTTTCCCGGGCACGGGCGGTGCCAAGCGGCCCCTAAGTTTAACCGAATGGAAGCTCCGGGGGAGGAGGGCGGGCGTGTGTCACAGTTAAGCCGAATTGGAACACCTCTTCCGCCCGGGCACGAACGGAGCGCGAAGCTGTCAGTTATGAATGAATAAATGAATAAATAAATAAATAATTAAAGAATGCCACCTTTCATTTCACAGGGAACACCGGACGGCGTACCAGCAGGTAAAAGTCGGAGTAATTAAATAAATACAAAAAGAATGGCTGGGGAATAAAAAAATAATACGTTTTAATAATAATTTGTTTTTTTTGTTATAACATGAATTTCACTCTCTCTCTCTCTCTCTCTCTCTCTCCCCGTATATATATATATATATATATATATATATATATATATATATATTTATTATATATATTGTATTTTCTTTTAAGCATTTTTGAAGGTGCGCCGCTACTTCGCGGATTTTCAGTTTCCGCGGGTGGTCTCGGTCCCCATTAACCGCGATAACCGAGGGTTCACTGTACTCCATAAAATTTACAAAAAGCGAGGTGAAACACTCAACCAGGGCTGCTTTTTTGAATATTTCTCGAGGGCCATGGCGAGCCATTTCAAAAAAGCTGCACAACTAACGTATAAAATATTGATAAATTTGCTCTGCCTGATGTGTGTGTCAAGTTTCACGAGTTGTCGTTCATATTTAGAACCTCATAATCAGCGTTGTTTTATTGCCAAACAGTGCAATGCCACTCCCACAACTTTTCACGAAAAAGGATGAATTTCGTATTGTGACATCCTCATGGCCGAAACAGTCCTCCGAGCATATATGAGGGCGACCTTGTTGAGTTGCACGGAGAAAAACATCCAAGAAAATAACTTGTATTAGCTTTTACCAGTTGGTGGCGCTACTACTACGATGAAAAATAAGTTGGTAGATGTCTTCAGGGCTGAAGTATCCTCAAATGTGTACAACTTCGAGAAGATAGGATCATCTGAGTCATGTTGGCGGAGCTTTTGTTGCCACAAAGTACAATCGGACTTTTCAGCACCGTAATAGCCACGCCTTTTGCCAAAACGTCACAAAACTCGGCAGAGAGTAAGATCATTGTCTTGAGTCTTTTCTGACTAATTTTCAGTCGGATTCGTCAAAAGGGCACGGTGCAGTACGTGAAAATTAAAATAAAAACAAATTTTTGATTCCACTTGGCGGCGCTGTGTGTATAACAAAATAATAACATTAAGATGTCTTCAGGTCGGGACATTTTATTTACAGGTGAAGGTTTGGATTTTTAGGAGCATGTGCAGGGGAGTTATTAAGCATTCATTTATTTGTATTAGGTTCATTTTGTCTTCTTATGATTGATATTTGACAGATTCATTAAAAGCAGACAATTATGTTTTCGGTAAATTTTTTACCTGACATGTTTCGGCGAGTCTTTCGCCTTCTTCAGAGTGTCGCATGATGGTGTCTTGAGACCCGTCTTTATCAGCTGATGTTCCATGAGGGTGTGACTTACCTGTCAAAAAAATGAAAAATCAGAGCAGTAAAAGAACAAGCACAACATGAACATTACAAATCAGCAATCACTGACCACTGCAAAAGAGAAAACCACATCATGGACCGGGAGAAGGGCAGGGTCATCCGCACAGAAGAGAACAAACAACAGCGCTGGATCAGAGAGGCCATTGAGATCTGCAAGCGAGGCATAAAAACCATGAACAGAGACAAGGGAGCCTTCATCCTCTCTACCACCTGGACCAGCATCTTGGCGGAGTTAACGGACAGCGGGGGGCGTGACTTGCCTTCATTCTTGTGACAGGTAAGTCACGCCCTCATGGAACATCAGCTGATAAAGACGGGCCACAAGACACCATCATGTGACACTCTGAAGAAGGCGAAAGACTTTCGTATTGTGAAATCCTCAAGGCTGAAACACTCATCCGAGCAAATATAAGGTAGATTTTGTTAACCTGCCCGGAGAAAAACATCAACGAAAATAATTTGTATTTGTTTTAACCAGTTGGTGGCGCTACCACTGCGATCAAAAATAAGTTGGCAGCCGTCTTCAGGGCCTGAATATCCAATATCATCTGAATCATTTTGCAGGAACTTTTGTTGCCACGGAGAATAATCAGACTCTGCGGCACCGTAATAGCCACGCCCTTCGAAGGAAAGTCACAAAAATAGGGATAGAGTAAGATCAATGTCTTGAGTCTTTTCTAGCCAATTTTCAATCGGATTCGTTAAAAGGGCACCGTGCAGTTCGTCAAAATGTAAAAAATGATATTGATTGGCGCAAGGTGTATAACTGAATATAAACATATAGATGTCTTCAGGTACCGACTCTTTATGTACATGTGAAGTTTTGGATTTTTAGCAGCATGTGCAAGAGAGTTATTAAGCATTTTGTCCATTGCGGCGAAGGAAATCTTAAGTGAAAACTTCGAAGCCCCGCCCCCGTCATATAGTATTTCGGAAACAAAAAGTTTTAGCCCCAGTGTTTGTCCCAGGTCTTAAGATGCTACAGACAGAATTTTAAGGCAATCAGATGAAGCCTTTAGGATCAGGGTGCAAAAGAATGACCCCTGTAAACATGCAAAAAAGGGCAAAAGTCGGACTTTCAAAAATTCATAACTCACTTCCTGTTCATATTAGAAGTTAAAATATAAAATTTTTCGCCATGCCCGATGAGACTGCCAAGTTTGGTGAATTTTTGTGCATGTTTCGGGGGTCAAAAATGCAATCGAACAATCGGAAAAATAATAATAATAATAATTTCTACAAAAACAATAGGGACTTCGCAGCGGTCGCTGCTCAGGCCCTAATAATAATAATAATAATAATAAAAGTAATAATATTTTCTACAAAAACAACAGGGACCTCGCAGCCGTCGCAGCTTGGGCCCTAATAACAATTTCTAGAAAAACAATAGGGACCTCGCAGCGGTCACTGCTCGGGCCCTAATAATAATAATAATAAAAATAATAATAATTTCTACAAAAACAATGGGGACCTCGTAGCGGTCGCTGCTCGGGCCCTAATAATAATTTCTACAAAAACAATAGGGACCTCGCCGCGGTCGCTGCTCGGGCCCCAATAATAATTTCTACACAAAGTCCATTGTGGTGACCCGCCCCCTTTTAAGTAAATTCAAAATGGCCGACTTCCTGTAAAACCTAGCTCATTGCTCCAAGAGACTTTTTTGTAGGTCTTGGTCTTATACATACAGTGAACCCTCGCTACTTGGCGGTTCACCTTTCGCGGGTTCAGTGTTTCGCGGGTCTAAAAAATATTCGGGGGCATTGTAGTTTCGCCGAGCGGCACGACGGGGCGCTGGAGCGGTTAGACGGCCGGCGTGCGCCGAAGAAGAGCGTGGGCAAAGAGGAGAGTGGACGAAGAAGAGCACGTTCCCCCGGACACGATCGGTGGCGACGTTTCGCGCGGTTCGGACAGTACCAGAGCTCCGGCCGGCGTGCGTGGCAGTTAAGCCGTAGAGGAGCACCTTCCCCGGGCACGGGCGGTGCCAAGCGGCCCCTAAGTTTAACCGAATGGAAGCTCCGGAGGAGGAGGGCATGCTCGCGTCACAGTAAGCCGAAGAGGAGCACCTTCCCCGGGCACGGGCGGTTCCAAGCGGCCCCTAAGTTTAACCGAATGGAAGCTCCGGAGGAGGAGGGCATGCTCGCGTCACAGTAAGCCGAAGAGGAGCACCTTCCCCGGGCACGGGCGGTGCCAAGCGGCCCTAAGTTTAACCGAATGGAAGCTCCGGGGGAGGAGGGCGGGCGTGTGTCACAGTTAAGCCGAATTGGAGCACCTCTTCCGCCCGGGCACGAGCGGAGCGCGAAGCTGTCAGTTATGAATGAATAAATGAATAAATAAATAAATAAATAAAGAATGCCACCTTTCATTTCACAGGGCACACCAGACGGCGTACCAGCAGGTAAAAGTCTGAGTAATTAAATAAATACAAAAAGAATGGCTGGGGAATAAAAAAATAATACGTTTTAATAATAATTTGTTTTTTTTGTTATAACATGAATTTCACTCTCTCTCTCCCCGTATATATATATATATATATATATATATATATATATATATATTGTATTTTTTTTTTAAGCATTTTTGAAGGTGCGCCGCTACTTCGCGGATTTTCAGTTTTCGCGGGTGGTCTCGGTCCCCATTAACCGCAATAACCGAGGGTTCACTGTACTCCATAAAATTTACAAAAAGCGAGGTGAAACACTCAACCAGGGCTGCTCTGCATGTTGTGCTGGGCCACCTGGAACAACAGCGGAGCTATGCAAGGATGCTCTTTGTGGACTACAGCTCGGGATTCAACACGATCATCCCAGACATCCTCGTCGCCAAACTGGACACTCTCGGCCTCCCTGCCCTCACACGCATCTGGATTAAGGACTTTCTGACCAACAGACCCCAGACTGTGTTGCTCGGCCCCTACACGTCCTCCACCCTCATGCTGAGCACCGGTTCCCCCCAAGGATGCGTGCTGAGCCCTCTCCTGTACGCCCTCTACACCTACGACTGCAGCCCGGCCCACGGCAACAACACCATCGTCAAGTTTGCTGACGACACGACAGTGGTCGGTCTGATCTCGGAAGGTGACGAGACAGCCTACAGAGAGGAGGTAGGGAGACTGACAACTTGGTGCAAGGAGAACAGACTGCACCTTAACTCTGCTAAAACAAAGGAGATTGTCGTCGACTTCAGGAGGAACAAGACGCTGCCGCCCCCCCTCTGCATCGAAGGCGTGTGTGTGGAGAGGGTCCACACGTTCAAGTTCCTGGGAGTACAGATCTCCGATGACCTTTCTTGGAGTCACAACACCACAGCAGTGGTAAAGAAGGTCCGCCAACGTCTGCACTTCCTGAGAGTCCTCAGGAAATTCAACCTGGACAGGAAGCTGCTGCTGGCCTTCTACCACTCGTCCATCGAGAGCCTGCTGACGTACTGTGTCTCCACCTGGTACAGCGGCTGCACTGAGGCGGACAGAGTGAGGCTCCAGAGGACAGTCAAAACAGCGCAAAGGATTATTGGCTGCCCTCTCCCCTCGCTGTCGGACATCTACACCGCCCGGTGCCTCAGAAGGGCTCTCAACATCGTCAAAGACAATACCCACCCAAACTCACACCTGTTCGACCTGTTGCCCTCTGGCAGGCGCTACAGATGCATCAAATCAAGGACCAATAGACTGAGAAACAGTTTCTTTCCGAGAGCCATCTCCATACTGAACTCTCACACACACACGAGACCACCCTAACCTTGCAAAACAGCATTGTGATGTGTTTCTATATGCCCTATTTAGTACTGAATTCCATTGCACTGTCTTATTTATTTATCTAATTTATATATTGTCTGTATTATTGTTGTATTGCACTGGAGAGGGGAGCCCTCTAATCTCGTTGCACACTTGAGTACAATGACAATAAAGGGATTTCTATTTCTATTCTATTCTTTTTTTAACTTTTCTCGAGGGCCATGGCGAGCCATTTCAAAAAAGCTGCACAACTAACGTATAAAATATTGATAAATTTGCTCTGCCTGATGTGTGTGTCGTTTCACGAGTTGTCGTTCATATTTAGAACCTCATAATCAGCGTTGTTTTATTGCCAAACAGTGCAATGCCACTCCCACAACTTTTCACGAAAAAGGATGAATTTCGTATTGTGACATCCTCATGGCCGAAACAGTCCTCCGAGCATATATGAGGGCGACCTTGTTGAGTTGCACGGAGAAAAACATCCAAGAAAATAACTTGTATTAGCTTTTACCAGTTGGTGGCGCTACTACTACGATGAAAAATAAGTTGGTAGATGTCTTCAGGGCTGAAGTATCCTCAAATGTGTACAACTTCGAGAAGATAGGATCATCTGAGTCATGTTGCCGGAGCTTTTGTTGCCACAAAGTACAATCGGACTTTTCAGCACCGTAATAGCCACGCCTTTTGCCAAAACGTCACAAAACTCGGCAGAGAGTAAGATCATTGTCTTGAGTCTTTTCTGACTAATTTTCAGTCGGATTCGTCAAAAGGGCACGTTGCAGTACGTGAAAATTAAAATAAAAACAAATTTTTGATTCCACTTGGCGGCGCTGTGTGTATAACAAAATAATAACGTTAAGATGTCTTCAGGTCGGGACATTTTATTTACAGGTGAAGGTTTGGATTTTTAGGAGCATGTGCAGGGGAGTTATTAAGCATTCATTTATTTGTATTAGGTTCATTTTGTCTTCTTATTATTGATATTTGACAGATTCATTAAAAGCAGACAATTATGTTTTCGGTAAATTTTTTACCTGACATGTTTCGGCGAGTCTTTCGCCTTCTTCAGAGTGTCGCATGATGGTGTCTTGAGACCCGTCTTTATCAGCTGATGTTCCATGAGGGTGTGACTTACCTGTCAAAAAAATGAAAAATCAGAGCAGTAAAAGAACAAGCACAACATGAACATTACAAATCAGCAATCACTGACCACTGCAAAAGGGAAAACCACATCATGGACCGGGAGAAGGGCAGGGTCATCCGCACAGAAGAGAACAAACGACAGCGCTGGATCAGAGAGGCCATTGAGATCTGCAAGCGAGGCATAAAAACCATGAACAGAGACAAGGTTGCCTTCATCCTCTCTACCACCTGGACCAGCATCTTGGCGGAGTTAACGGACAGCGGGGGGCGTGACTTGCCTTCATTCTTGTGACAGGTAAGTCACGCCCTCATGGAACATCAGCTGATAAAGACGGGCCACAAGACACCATCATGTGACACTCTGAAGAAGGCGAAAGACTTTCGTATTGTGACATCCTCAAGTCCTAAACACTCATCCGAGCAAATATAAGGTAGATTTTGTTAACCTGCCCGGAGAAAAACATCAACGAAAATAATTTGTATTTGTTTTAACCAGTTGGTGGCGCTACCACTGCGATCAAAAATAAGTTGGCAGCCGTCTTCAGGGCCTGAATATCCTCAAATGTGAAAAATTTCAAGAAGATGGATCATCTGAATCATTTTGCAGGAACTTTTGTTGCCACGGAGAATAATCAGACTCTGCGGCACCGTAATAGCCACGCCCTTCGAAGGAAAGTCACAAAAATAGGGATAGAGTAAGATCAATGTCTTGAGTCTTTTCTAGCCAATTTTCAATCGGATTCGTTAAAAGGGCACCGTGCAGTACGTCAAAATGTAAAAAATGATATTGATTGGCGCAAGGTGTATAACTGAATATAAACATATAGATGTTTTCAGGTACCGACTCTTTATGTACATGTGAAGTTTTGGATTTTTAGCAGCATGTGCAGAGAGTTATTAAGCATTTTGTCCATTGCGGCGAAGGAAATCTTAAGTGAAAACTTCGAAGCCCCGCCCCCGTCATATAGTATTTCGGAAACAAAAAATTTTAGCCCCAGTGTTGGTCCCAGGTCTTAAGATGCTACAGACAGAATTTTAAGGCAATCAGATGAAGCCTTTAGGATCAGGGTGCAAAAGAATGACCCCTGTAAACATGCAAAAAAGGGCAAAAGTCGGACTTTCAAAAATTCATAACTCACTTCCTATTCATATTAGACATTAAAATATCAAATTTTTCGCCATGCCCGATGAGACTGCCAAGTTTGGTGAATTTTTGTGCATGTTTCGGGGGTCAAAAATGCAATCGAACAATCGGAAAAATAATAATAATAATAATTTCTACAAAAACAATAGGGACTTCGCAGCGGTCGCTGCTCAGGCCCTAATAATAATAATAATAATAAGAGAAGATAAGATAAGATGTCCTTTATTAGTCCCACAATGGGGAAATTTGAAAGTAATAATATTTTCTACAAAAACAATAGGGACCTCGCAGCCGTCGCAGCTCGGGCCCTAATAACAATTTCTAGAAAAACAATAGGGACCTCGCAGCGGTCACTGCTCGGGCCCTAATAATAATTTCCACAAAAACAATGGGGACCTCGTAGCGGTCGCTGCTCGGGCCCTAATAATAATTTCTACATAAACAATAGGGACCTCGCCGCGGTCGCTGCTCGGGCCCCAATAATAATTTCTACACAAAGTCCATTGTGGTGACCCGCCCCTTTTAAGTAAATTCAAAATGGCCGACTTCCTGTAAAACCTAGCTCATTGCTCCAAGAGACTTTTTTGTAGGTCTTGGTCTTATACATACAGTGAACCCTCGATACTTCGCGGTTCACCTTTCGCGGGTTCAGTGCTTCGCGGGTATAAAAAATATTCGGGGGCATTGTAGTTTCGCCGAGCGGCACGACGGGCGCTGGAGCGGTTAGACGGCCGGCGTGCGCCGAAGAAGAGCGTGGGCGAAGAAGAGCGTGGGCGAAGAGGAGAGTGGACGAAGAAGAGCACGTTCCCCCGGACACGATCGGTGGCGACGTTTCGCGCGGTTCGGACCGTACCAGAGCTCCGGCCGGCGTGCGTGGCAGTTAAGCCGTAGAGGAGCACCTTCCCCGGGCACGGGCGGTGCCAAGCGGCCCCTAAGTTTAACCGAATGGAAGCTCCGGAGGAGGAGGGCATGCTCGCGTCACAGTAAGCCGAAGAGGAGCACCTTCCCCGGGCACGGGCGGTTCCAAGCGGCCCCTAAGTTTAACCAAATGGAAGCTCCGGAGGAGGAGGGCATGCTCGCGTCACAGTAAGCCGAAGAGGAGCACCTTTGCCGGGCACGGGCGGTTCCAAGCGGCCCCTAAGTTTAACCGAATGGAAGCTCCGGAGGAGGCGGGCATGCTCGCGTCACAGTAAGCCGAAGAGGAGCACCTTCCCCGGGCACGGGCGGTGCCAAGCGGCCCCTAAGTTTAACCGAATGGAAGCTCCGGGGGAGGAGGGCGGGCGTGTGTCACAGTTAAGCCGAATTGGAACACCTCTTCCGCCCGGGCACGAACGGAGCGCGAAGCTGTCAGTTATGAATGAATAAATGAATAAATAAATAAATAAATAAAGAATGCCACCTTTCATTTCACAGGGCACACCGGACGGCGTACCAGCAGGTAAAAGTCGGAGTAATTAAATAAATACAAAAAGAATGGCTGGGGAATAAAAAAATAATAAGTTTTAATAATTTGGTTTTTTTGTTATAACATGAATTTCACTCTCTCTCTCTCTCTGTATATATATATATATATCTATATCTATATCTATATATATATATATTTATTATATATATTGTATTTTTTTTTAAGCATTTTTGAAGGTGCGCCGCTACTTCGCGGATTTTCAGTTTCCGCGGGTGGTCTCGGTCCCCATTAACCGCGACAACCGAGGGTTCACTGTACTCCATAAAATTTACAAAAAGCGAGGTGAAACACTCAACCAGGGCTGCTTTTTTGAACATTTCTCGAGGGCCATGGCGAGCCATTTCAAAAAAGCTGCACAACTAACGTATAAAATATTGATAAATTTGCTCTGCCTGATGTGTGTGTAAAGTTTCACGAGTTGTCGTTCATATTTAGAACCTCATAATCAGCGTTGTTTTATTGCCGAACAGTGCAATGCCACTCCCACAACTTTTCACGAAAAAGAATGAATTTCGTATTGTGACATCCTCATGGCCGAAACAGTCATCCGAGCATATATGAGGGCGACCTTGTTGAGTTGCACGGAGAAAAACATCCAAGAAAATAACTTGTATTAGCTTTTACCAGTTGGTGGCGCTACTACTACGATGAAAAATAAGTTGGTAGATGTCTTCAGGGCTGAAGTATCCTCAAATGTGTACAACTTCGAGAAGATAGGATCATCTGAGTCATGTTGCCGGAGCTTTTGTTGCCACAAAGTACAATCGGACTTTTCAGCACCGTAATAGCCACGCCTTTTGCCAAAACGTCACAAAATTCGGCAGAGAGTAAGATCATTGTCTTGAGTCTTTTCTGACTAATTTTCAGTCGGATTCGTCAAAAGGGCACCGTGCAGTACGTGAAAATTAAAATAAAAACACATTTTTGATTCCACTTGGCGGCGCTGTGTGTATAACAAAATAATAACATTAAGATGTCTTCAGGTCGGGACGTTTTATTTACAGGTGAAGGTTTGGATTTTTAGGAGCATGTGCAGGGGCGTTATTAAGCATTCATTTATTTGTATTAGGTTCATTTTGTCTTCTTATTATTGATATTTCACTGATTCATTAAAAGCAGACAATTATGTTTTAGGTTAATTTTTTACCTGACATGTTTCGGCGAGTCTTTCGCCTTCTTCAGAGTGTCGCATGATGGTGTCTTGAGACCCGTCTTTATCAGCTGATGTTCCATGTGGGTGTGACTTACCTGTCAAAAAAATGAAAAATCAGAGCAGTAAAAGAACAAGCACTGTCAGGACTCGCCGGTCGGCGAGGAGGAGGTGGACCCAAAAGGCGAGGAGGCAGAGAGGTCAGTAACGTGAAGGGAATTTATTAACTGAAACAACCAGGGCAAACAATGTGGCAGGGTGAAAAATAACAAAAGACAAACTTAACGTGACCAGACTGGGAGGCAGGGCGAGGAACAACACTGAAAGACGGGAACGAAGAGGGGAACCAGAGCATGAACATGAACAAGGAGCAGAACGTGAACAAAGGTGGTCGTGGCTGTCCGTGATTTTCGGCAATGACCCGACACTGGGTTGAGAGCATGGAAGGCTTTAGTAGTCCGGTAATCAGGGGAGCAGATGGGGAGCAGGTGTGTGATCGTTGATGAGGAGCAGGTGCGTGGCTGGTGAGGGCAAGGTGCTGAGGGGAAACGCCCCTGCTCAGCTGATCAAAACAGACAGGAAAAGGCACATGGCAGGAAGGAGGGGAGAAAATAACAACAAAAACAATAACAAAAAAACCGCATGCATATGAAAACAATAACAAAAGGCTGTCATGCCTGACGCGGATCATGACAGTACCCCCCCCTCAAGGGACGGATTCCAGACGTCCCAAAAAAAAGGAAAAGAAAAGAAAAGGAAAACCATGTCCAAGAACGAGGGTGGGCGGAAGGGGTCGGGAGGTGGGTCAACGACCCGTGATCGAGACCGGTCTGGCGGATTCCCGGGAGGCCAGACCAGCGAGTCTTTTCGTGACCCTTCAGGGGGCCGTGAGGGTGGCCAGCCCAGTGCGTCCCATTGGGGCCATTCAGGCGGACGTCCGGAACGACCCGAACGCCACATGAAGTCCGCTGATGGAGCTGGGGCGAGGAGCGGCGGCAGGCCATGGAACGTCGCCGAGTCAGGAACGTGGCGCGGCGGCTGGTCGTTGAACCCTGCCGAGACAGGAACGTGGAGCGGCGGCAGATTGTCGAGCCCCGCCGAGACAGGAACGTGGAGCGGCGGCTGGTCGTCGAGCCCCGCCGAGACAGGAACGCGGAGCGGCGGCTGGTCGTCGAGCCCCGCCGAGACAGGAACGCGGAGCGGCGGCTGGTCGTCGAGCCCCGCCGAGTCAGGAACGCGGAGCGGCGGCTGGTCGTCGAGCCCCGCCGAGTCAGGAACGCGGAGCGGCGGCTGGTCGTCGAGCCCCGCCGAGACAGGAACGCGGAGCGGCGGCTGGTCGTCGAGCCCCGCCGAGTCAGGAACGTGGAGCGGCGGCTGGTCGTCGAACCCCGCCGAGTCAGGAACGTGGAGCGGCGGCTGGTCGTCGAGCGTCGTCGAGACAGGAACGTGGAGCGGCGGCTGGTCGTCGAGCCCCGCCGAGGCGGGAGCGTGGAGCGGCGGCTGGTCGTCGAGCGTCGCCGAGACCGGAACGTGGAGCGACGGCTGGTCGTCGAACCCCGCCGCGTCAGGAACGTGGAGCGGCGGCTGGTCGTCGAACACCGCCGAGACCGGAACGTGGGGCGGCGGCCCATCGTTGAACCCCGCCGACACAGGAACGCGGAGCGACGGCTGGTCGTCGATCCCTGCCGAGACAAGAACATGGAGCGGCGGTGGGTCGTCGTCCACCGCCGAGGCAGGAACCAAGAGCGGCCGCGGGCCGTCGAGCGCCGCCGGGGCCAAGGCGAGCAGTGGCGACGGGTCGTCGGATGCTGCCGCGGCCAGAGCGGGGCGCGGTGGTGGGTCCTCGTGCGTCGCCGAGACTGAGGCGTGACGCGGCGGCGGACCGTCGTCCATCGCGGGCACTGGAACCGGGAGCGGCGGCTGGTCGTCGACCCCTGCCGAGACAAGAATGTGGAGCGGCGGTGGGTCGCCGTCCACCGCCGAGGCAGAAACCAGGAGCGGCCGTGGGTCGTCGAGCGCTGCCGGAGCCAAGGCGAGCAGTGGCGACGGGTCGTCGGATGCTGCCGAGGCCAGAGCGGGGTGCGATGGTGGGTCGTCGTGCGTCGCCGAGGCTGAGGCGTGACTCGGCGGCGGACCGTCGTCCATCGCAGGCACCGGGACCGGTTGCGGCGGCGCTTCATCAGGCGCCGCTGGGACCGATACGGCAGGCGACTGCTCGTCGTCCACCACGGGTGCAGGGACCGGGAGTGACGGCTGCGGGCCGTGTTCTGCCAAAACGTGAGCTTGGAGCGGAGGCAAGGCGTGCCCCACCGGAACATGGGCTTGGGACGGACGCACAACGTGCTCCGCCGGAACGTGAGCTTGGGACGGACGCGCAGCGTGCTCCTCCTGAACGTGAACCTGGGTCGGAAGCAGGGTGTGCTTCCCCTGAACGTGGACTTGGGACGGACGCACAACGTGCTCCGCCTGAACGTGAGCTTGGGACGGACGCACAGCGTGCTCCGCCTGAACGTGAGCTTGGGACGGACGCACAGCGTGCTCCGCCTGAACGTGAACTAGGGACGGACGCCGGACGGGCTCCGCGTGAACGTGAACTTGGGTCGGGGGCAGGATGTGCTCCGCCTGAACGTGAACTTGGTTCGGGCGCACAGCGTGCTCCGCTGGATCGGGAGCTGGGATCGCCATTGGGGCCCCGGGACGGGGCTCGGCCGCTGACGGGGAGCCGGGACACGGCTCAGCAGCTGGCGGGGAGCCGGGACTGAGCTCAGCAGCTGGCGGGGAGCCGGGACTGGGCTCAGCAGCTGGCGGGGAGCCGGGACTGGGCTCAGCAGCTGGCGGGAAGCCGGGACTGGGCTCAGCAGCTGGCGGGGAGCCGGGACTGGGCTCAGCAGCTGGCGGGGAGCCGGGACAGGGCTCAGCAGCTGGCGGGGAGCCGGGACAGGGCTCAGCAGCTGGCGGGGAGCCGGGACAGGGCTCAGCAGCTGGCGGGGAGCCGGGACAGGGCTCAGCAGCTGGCGGGGAGCCGGGACAGGGCTCAGCAGCTGGCGGGGAGCCGGAACGGGGCTCGGCCGCCTTCGAGGAGTCGGCACGGGACTCTGGAGGCTGCGGCTCGCATGGAGGCGGCGGGGTCCGTGCAGCGGGAGCTGCATTGGTCACTGCTGCAGGCGTGGAGGCGACAGCGGGCCGGGTGCAGCAGTCGATCCGGGCACAGCCGAACCGGGGGCCCTGATCCCTGTCAGCCTGCCGCCATAGGGAATCAGGAAAACGGGAGACCTGAGGGACCGTGACTGCGGGGGCTGGTGAACGCGAGCTAGGAGACGCCAGGGGAGCGTGATCCGGTGCTGAAACTGATGGTGAACGATGTGCGCGACGTGACCGTGACTTCCGGGATTTGGGACGTGAAGCGCGCGAGGGGGAGTGGGAGGTGGTCGCGAAAAACTCAAATGGCTCGGGGGGAGGAAGGTGACGGCTCAAAAATAACTCCGCGTTGCGCTGAGCGACTAAGAGAGTGGCAATATATTCAAAATCATAGTCGTGATCTGGATCGGAAAAAATGTGAGGGGCAAGGTGCTCAAAATCAAACTCGTGACCGGACTTACTCGAACCGTGAGGGGGTGAAAGGGCTTGGTGCTCAAAATCGTCCTCGTAATCCGAATCTATGATCAGGTGAGGGGGTATGACAGGCTGGTAATCGGTGCTGTAATCGGGGGGCAAAAGGGGAGAAACAGACGTCGAGCGGAAAATGGAACCTACTTGAAGGACACGGGGTTGGTCGGCAGGCTGAGGGGGGTTGTCCGTCCGGCGGCGTCATGGACGCCTCTCGCTGGGTCCTTCTTTGGTCGGGTCATTCTGTCAGGACTCGCCGGTCGGCGAGGAGGAGGTGGACCCAAAAGGCGAGGAGGCAGAGAGGTCAGAAACGTGAAGGGAATTTATTAACTGAAACAACCAGGGCAAACAATGTGGCAGGGTGAAAAATAACAAAAGACAAACTTAACGTGACCAGACTGGGAGGCAGGGCGAGGAACAACACTGAAAGACGGGAACGAAGAGGGGAACCAGAGCATGAACATGAACAAGGAGCAGAACGTGAACAAAGGTGGTCGTGGCTGTCCGTGATTTTCGGCAATGACCCGACACTGGGTTGAGAGCATGGAAGGCTTAAGTAGTCCGGTAATCAGGGGAGCAGATGGGGAGCAGGTGTGTGATCGTTGATGAGGAGCAGGTGCGTGGCTGGTGAGGGCGAGGTGCTGAGGGGAAACGCCCCTGCTCAGCTGATCAAAACAGACAGGAAAAGGCACATGGCAGGAAGGAGGGGAGAAAATAACAACAAAAACAATAACAAAAACCGCATGCATATGAAAACAATAACAAAAGGCTGTCATGCCCGACGCGGATCATGACAAGCACAACATGAACATTACAAATCAGCAATCACTGACCACTGCAAAAGGGAAAACCACATCATGGACCGGGAGAAGGGCAGGGTCATCCGCACCGAAGAGAACAAACAACAGCGCTGGATCAGAGAGGCCATTGAGATCTGCAAGCGAGGCATAAAAACCATGAACAGAGACAAGGGAGCCTTCATCCTCTCTACCACCTGGAGCAGCATCTTGGCGGAGTGAACGGACAGCGGGGGGCGTGACTTGCCTTCATTCTTGTGACAGGTAAGTCACGCCCTCATGGAACATCAGCTGATAAAGACGGGTCACAAGACACCATCATGTGACACTCTGAAGAAGGCGAAAGACTTTCGTATTGTGACATCCTCAAGGCCTAAACACTCATCCGAGCAAATATAAGGTAGATTTTGTTAACCTGCCCGGAGAAAAAAATCAACGAAAATAATTTGTATTTGTTTTAACCAGTTGGTGGCGCTACCACTGCGATCAAAAATAAGTTGGCAGCCGTCTTCAGGGCCTGAATATCCTCAAATGTGAAAAATTTCGAGAAGATGGATCATCTGAATCATTTTGCAGGAACTTTTGTTGCCACGGAGAATAATCAGACTCTGCGGCACCGTAATAGCCACGCCCTTCGAAGGAAAGTCACAAAAATAGGGATAGAGTAAGATCAATGTCTTGAGTCCTTTCTAGCCAATTTTCAATCGGATTCGTTAAAAGGGCACCGTGCAGTACGTCAAAATGTAAAAAATGATATTGATTGGCGCAAGGTGTATAACTGAATATAAACATATAGATGTCTTCAGGTACCGACTCTTTATGTACATGTGAAGTTTTGGATTTTTAGCAGCATGTGCAAGAGAGTTATTAAGCATTTTGTCCATTGCGGCGAAGGAAATCTTAAGTGAAAACTTTGAAGCCCCGCCCCCGTCATATAGTATTTCGGAAACAAAAAGTTTTAGCCCCAGTGTTTGTCCCAGGTCTTAAGATGCTACAGACAGAATTTTAAGGCAATCAGATGAAGCCTTTAGGATCAGGGTGCAAAAGAATGACCCCTGTAAACATGCAAAAAAGGGCAAAAGTCGGACTTTCAAAAATTCATAACTCACTTCCTGTTCATATTAGACGTTAAAATATCAAATTTTTCGCCATGCCCGATGAGACTGCCAAGTGTGGTGAATTTTTGTGCATGTTTCGGGGTCAAAAATGCAATCGAACAATCGGAAAAATAATAATAATAATAATTTCTACAAAAACAATAGGGACTTCGCAGCGGTCGCTGCTCAGGCCCTAATAATAATAATAATAATAATAATAATAATAATAAAAGTAATAATATTTTCTACAAAAACAATAGGGACCTCGCAGCCGTCGCAGCTCGGGCCCTAATAACAATTTCTAGAAAAACAATAGGGACCTCGCAGCGGTCACTGCTCGGGCCCTAATAATAATAATAATAATAATTTCCACAAAAACAATGGGGACCTCGTAGCGGTCGCTGCTCGGGCCCTAATAATAATTTCTACATAAACAATAGGGACCTCGCCGCGGTCGCTGCTCGGGCCCCAATAATAATTTCTACACAAAGTCCATTGTGGTGACCCGCCCCTTTTAAGTAAATTCAAAATGGCCGACTTCCTGTAAAACCTAGCTCATTGCTCCAAGAGACTTTTTTGTAGGTCTTGGTCTTATACATACAGTGAACCCTCGCTACTTCGCGGTTCACCTTTCGCGGGTTCAGTGCTTCGCGGGTATAAAAAATATTCGGGGGCATTGTAGTTTCGCCGAGCGGCACGACGAGGCGCTGGAGCGGTTAGACGGCCGGCGTGCGCCGAAGAAGAGCGTGGGCGAAGAGGAGAGTGGACGAAGAAGAGCACGTTCCCCCGGACAGGATCGGTGACGACGTTTCGCGCGGTTCGGACCGTACCAGAGCTCCGGCCGGCGTGCGTGGCAGTTAAGCCGTAGAGGAGCACCTTCCCCGGGCACGGGCGGTGCCAAGCGGCCCCTAAGTTTAACCGAATGGAAGCTCCGGAGGAGGAGGGCATGCTCGCGTCACAGTAAGCCGAAGAGGAGCACCTTCCCCGGGCACGGGCGGTTCCAAGCGGCCCCTAAGTTTAACCGAATGGAAGCTCCGGAGGAGGAGGGCATGCTCGCGACACAGTAAGCCGAAGAGGAGCACCTTCCCCGGGCACGGGCGGTGCCAAGCGGCCCCTAAGTTTAACCGAATGGAAGCTCCGGGGGAGGAGGGTGGGCGTGTGTCACAGTTAAGCCGAATTGGAGCACCTCTTCCGCCCGGGCACGAGCGGAGCGCGAAGCTGTCAGTTATGAATGAATAAATGAATAAATAAATAAATAAATAAAGAATGCCACCTTTCATTTCACAGGGCACACCGGACGGCGTACCAGCAGGTAAAAGTCGGAGTAATTAAATAAATACAAAAAGAATGGCTGGGGAATAAAAAAATAATACGTTTTAATAATAATTTGTTTTTTTTGTTATAACATGAATTTCACTCTCTCTCTCCCCCCGTATATATATATATATATATATATATATATATATATATATATATATATATATATATATATATATATATATATATATATATATATATATATATATATATATATATATATATATATATATATATATATATATATATATATATATATATATATATATATATATATATATATATATATATATATATATATATATATATATATATATATATATATATATATATATATATATATATATATATATATATATATATATATATATATATATATATATATATATATATAGTATTTTTTTTTTAAGCATTTTTGAAGGTGCGCCGCAACTTCGCGGATTTTCAGTTTTCGCGGGTGGTCTCTGTCCCCATTAACCGCGATAACCGAGGGTTCACTGTACTCCATAAAATTTACAAAAAGCGAGGTGAAACACTCAACCAGGGCTGCTTTTTTGAACATTTCTCGAGGGCCATGGCGAGCCATTTCAAAAAAGCTGCACAACTAACGTATAAAATATTGATAAATTTGCTCTGCCTGATGTGTGTGTAAAGTTTCACGAGTTGTCGTTCATATTTAGAACCTCATAATCAGCGTTGTTTTATTGCCGAACAGTGCAATGCCACTCCCACAACTTTTCACGAAAAAGGACGAATTTCGTATTGTGACATCCTCATGGCCGAAACAGTCATCCGAGCATATATGAGGGCGACCTTGTTGAGTTGCACAGAGAAAAACATCCAAGAAAATAACTTGTATTAGCTTTTACCAGTTGGTGGCGCTACTACTACGATGAAAAATAAGTTGGTAGATGTCTTCAGGGCTGAAGTATCCTCAAATGTGTACAACTTCGAGAAGATAGGATCATCTGAGTCATGTTGCCGGAGCTTTTGTTGCCACAAAGTACAATCGGACTTTTCAGCACCGTAATAGCCACGCCTTTTGCCAAAACGTCACAAAATTCGGCAGAGAGTAAGATCATTGTCTTGAGTCTTTTCTGACTAATTTTCAGTCGGATTCGTTAAAAGGGCACCGTGCAGTACGTGAAAATTAAAATAAAAACACATTTTTGATTCCACTTGGCGGCGCTGTGTGTATAACAAAATAATAACATTAAGATGTCTTCAGGTCGGGACGTTTTATTTACAGGTGAAGGTTTGGATTTTTAGGAGCATGTGCAGGGGAGTTATTAAGCATTCATTTATTTGTATTAGGTTCATTTTGTCTTCTTATTATTGATATTTGACTGATTCATTAAAAGCAGACAATTATGTTTTAGGTTAATTTTTTACCTGACATGTTTCGGCGAGTCTTTCGCCTTCTTCAGAGTGTCGCATGATGGTGTCTTGAGACCCGTCCGTCTTTATCAGCTGATGTTCCATGAGGGTGTGACTTACCTGTCAAAAAAATGAAAAATCAGAGCAGTAAAAGAACAAGCACAACATGAACATTACAAATCAGCAATCACTGACCACTGCAAAAGGGAAAACCACATCATGGACCGGGAGAAGGGCAGGGTCATCCGCACCGAAGAGAACAAACAACAGCGCTGGATCAGAGAGGCCATTGAGATCTGCAAGCGAGGCATAAAAACCATGAACAGAGACAAGGGAGCCTTCATCCTCTCTACCACCTGGAGCAGCATCTTGGCGGAGTGAACGGACAGCGGGGGGTGTGACTTGCCTTCATTCTTGTGACAGGTAAGTCACGCCCTCATGGAACATCAGCTGATAAAGACAGGTCACAAGACACCATCATGTGACACTCTGAAGAAGGCGAAAGACTTTCGTATTGTGACATGCTCAAGGCCTAAACACTCATCCGAGCAAATATAAGGTAGATTTTGTTAACCTGCCCGGAGAAAAACATCAACGAAAATAATTTGTATTTGTTTAAACCAGTTGGTGGCGCTACCACTGCGATCAAAAATAAGTTGGCAGCCGTCTTCAGGGCCTGAATATCCTCAAATGTGAAAAATTTCGAGAAGATGGATCATCTGAATCATTTTGCAGGAACTTTTGTTGCCACGGAGAATAATCAGACTCTGCGGCACCGTAATAGCCACGCCCTTCGAAGGAAAGTCACAAAAATAGGGATAGAGTAAGATCAATGTCTTGAGTCTTTTCTAGCCAATTTTCAATCGGATTCGTTAAAAGGGCACCGTGCAGTACGTCAAAATGTAAAAAATGATATTGATTGGCGCAAGGTGTATAACAGAATATAAACATATAGATGTCTTCAGGTACCGACTCTTTATGTACATGTGAAGTTTTGGATTTTTAGCAGCATGTGCAGGAGAGTTATTAAGCATTTTGTCCATTGCGGCGAAGGAAATCTTAAGTGAAAACTTTGAAGCCCCGCCCCCGTCATATCGTATTTCGGAAACAAAAGATTTTAGCCCCAGTGTTTGTCCCAGGTCTTAAGATGCTACAGACAGAATTTTAAGGCAATCAGATGAAGCCTTTAGGATCAGGGTGCAAAAGAATGACCCCTGTAAACATGCAAAAAAGGGCAAAAGTCGGACTTTCAAAAATTCATAACTCACTTCCTGTTCATATTAGACGTTAAAATATCAAATTTCTCGCCATGCCCGATGAGACTGCCAAGTTTGGTGAGTTTTTGTGCATGTTTCGGGGGTCAAAAATGCGATCGAACAATCGGAAAAATAATAATAATAATAATTTCTACAAAAACAACAGGGACTTCGCAGCGGTCGCTGCTCAGGCCCTAATAATAATAATAATAATAATAATAAAAGTAATAATATTTTCTACAAAAACAATAGGGACCTCGCAGCCGTCGCAGCTCGGGCCCTAATAACAATTTCTAGAAAAACAATAGGGACCTCGCAGCGGTCACTGCTCGGGCCCTAATAATAATAATAATAATAATTTCCACAAAAACAATGGGGACCTCGTAGCGGTCGCTGCTCGGGCCCTAATAATAATTTCTCCATAAACAATAGGGACCTCGCCGCGGTCGCTGCTCGGGCCCCAATAATAATTTCTACACAAAGTCCATTGTGGTGACCCGCCCCTTTTAAGTAAATTCAAAATGGCCGACTTCCTGTAAAACCTAGCTCATTGCTCCAAGAGACTTTTTTGTAGGTCTTGGTCTTATACATACAGTGAACCCTCGCTACTTCGCGGTTCACCTTTCGCGGGTTCAGTGCTTCGCGGGTATAAAAAATATTCGGGGGCATTGTAGTTTCGCCGAGCGGCACGACGGGCGCTGGAGCGGTTAGACGGCCGGCGTGCGCCGAAGAAGAGCGTGGGCGAAGAGGAGAGTGGACGAAGAAGAGCACGTTCCCCGGACACGATCGGTGGCGACGTTTCGCGCGGTTCGGACCGTACCAAGGCTCCGGCCGGCGTGCGTGGCAGTTAAGCCGTAGAGGAGCACCGTCCCCGGGCACGGGCGGTGCCAAGCGGCCCCTAAGTTTAACCGAATGGAAGCTCCGGAGGAGGAGGGCATGCTCGCGTCACAGTAAGCCGAAGAGGAGCACCTTCCCCAGGCACGGGCGGTTCCAAGCGGCCCCTAAGTTTAACCAAATGGAAGCTCCGGAGGAGGAGGGCATGCTCGCGTCACAGTAAGCCGAAGAGGAGCACCTTTGCTGGGCACGGGCGGTTCCAAGCGGCCCCTAAGTTTAACCGAATGGAAGCTCCGGAGGAGGCGGGCATGCTCGCGTCACAGTAAGCCGAAGAGGAGCACCTTCCCCGGGCACGGGCGGTGCCAAGCGGCCCCTAAGTTTAACCGAATGGAAGCTCCGGGGGAGGAGGGCGGGCGTGTGTCACAGTTAAGCCGAATTGGAACACCTCTTCCGCCCGGACACGAACGGAGCGCGAAGCTGTCAGTTATGAATGAATAAATGAATAAATAAATAAATAATTAAAGAAAGCCACCTTTCATTTCACAGGGAACACCGGACGGCGTACCAGCAGGTAAAAGTCGGAGTAATTAAATAAATACAAAAAGAATGGCTGGGGAATAAAAAAATAATACGTTTTAATAATAATTTGGTTTTTTTGTTATAACATGAATTTCACTCTCTCTCTCTCTCTCTCCCCGTATATATATATATATATATATATATATATATATATATATATATATATATATATATTATTATATATATTGTATTTTCTTTTAAGCATTTTTGAAGGTGCGCCGCTACTTCGCGGATTTTCAGTTTCCGCGGGTGGTCTCGGTCCCCATTAACCGCGATAACCGAGGGTTCACTGTACTCCATAAAATTTACAAAAAGCGAGGTGAAACACTCAACCAGGGCTGCTTTTTTGAACATTTCTCGAGGGCCATGGCGAGCCATTTCAAAAAAGCTGCACAACTAACGTATAAAATATTGATAAATTTGCTCTGCCTGATGTGTGTGTCAAGTTTCACGAGTTGTCGTTCATATTTAGAACCTCATAATCAGCGTTGTTTTATTGCCAAACAGTGCAATGCCACTCCCACAACTTTTCACGAAAAAGGATGAATTTCGTATTGTGACATCCTCATGGCCGAAACAGTCCTCCGAGCATATATGAGGGCGACCTTGTTGAGTTGCACGGAGAAAAACATCCAAGAAAATAACTTGTATTAGCTTTTACCAGTTGGTGGCGCTACTACTACGATGAAAAATAAGTTGGTAGATGTCTTCAGGGCTGAAGTATCCTCAAATGTGTACAACTTCGAGAAGATAGGATCATCTGAGTCATGTTGCCGGAGCTTTTGTTGCCACAAAGTACAATCGGACTTTTCAGCACCGTAATAGCCACGCCTTTTGCCAAAACGTCACAAAACTCGGCAGAGAGTAAGATCATTGTCTTGAGTCTTTTCTGACTAATTTTCAGTCGGATTCGTCAAAAGGGCACGGTGCAGTACGTGAAAATTAAAATAAAAACACATTTTTGATTCCACTTGGCGGCGCTGTGTGTATAACAAAATAATAACATTAAGATGTCTTCAGGTCGGGACATTTTATTTACAGGTGAAGGTTTGGATTTTTAGGAGCATGTGCAGGGGAGTTATTAAGCATTCATTTATTTGTATTAGGTTCATTTTGTCTTCTTATTATTGATATTTGACAGATTCATTAAAAGCAGACAATTATGTTTTCGTTAAATTTTTTACCTGACATGTTTCGGCGAGTCTTTCGCCTTCTTCAGAGTGTCGCATGATGGTGTCTTGAGACCCGTCTTTATCAGCTGATGTTCCATGAGGGTGTGACTTACCTGTCAAAAAAATGAAAAATCAGAGCAGTAAAAGAACAAGCACAACATGAACATTACAAATCAGCAATCACTGACCACTGCAAAAGGGAAAACCACATCATGGACCGGGAGAAGGGCAGGGTCATCCGCACAGAAGAGAACAAACAACAGCGCTGGATCAGAGAGGCCATTGAGATCTGCAAGCAAGGCATAAAAACCATGAACAGAGACAAGGGAGCCTTCATCCTCTCTACCACCTGGACCAGCATCTTGGCGGAGTTAACGGACAGCGGGGGGCGTGACTTGCCTTCATTCTTGTGACAGGTAAGTCACGCCCTCATGGAACATCAGCTGATAAAGACAGGTCACAAGACACCATCATGTGACACTCTGAAGAAGGCGAAAGACTTTCGTATTGTGACATGCTCAAGGCCTAAACACTCATCCGAGCAAATATAAGGTAGATTTTGTTAACCTGCCCGGAGAAAAACATCAACGAAAATAATTTGTATTTGTTTTAACCAGTTGGTGGCGCTACCACTGCGATCAAAAATAAGTTGGCAGCCGTCTTCAGGGCCTGAATATCCTCAAATGTGAAAAATTTCGAGAAGATGGATCATCTGAATCATTTTGCAGGAACTTTTGTTGCCACGGAGAATAATCAGACTCTGCGGCACCGTAATAGCCACGCCCTTCGAAGGAAAGTCACAAAAATAGGGATAGAGTAAGATCAATGTCTTGAGTCTTTTCTAGCCAATTTTCAATCGGATTCGTTAAAAGGGCACCGTGCAGTACGTCAAAATGTAAAAAATGATATTGATTGGCGCAAGGTGTATAACAGAATATAAACATATAGATGTCTTCAGGTACCGACTCTTTATGTACATGTGAAGTTTTGGATTTTTAGCAGCATGTGCAGGAGAGTTATTAAGCATTTTGTCCATTGCGGCGAAGGAAATCTTAAGTGAAAACTTTGAAGCCCCGCCCCCGTCATATCGTATTTCGGAAACAAAAGATTTTAGCCCCAGTGTTTGTCCCAGGTCTTAAGATGCTACAGACAGAATTTTAAGGCAATCAGATGAAGCCTTTAGGATCAGGGTGCAAAAGAATGACCCCTGTAAACATGCAAAAAAGGGCAAAAGTCGGACTTTCAAAAATTCATAACTCACTTCCTGTTCATATTAGACGTTAAAATATCAAATTTCTCGCCATGCCCGATGAGACTGCCAAGTTTGGTGAGTTTTTGTGCATGTTTCGGGGGTCAAAAATGCGATCGAACAATCGGAAAAATAATAATAATAATAATTTCTACAAAAACAACAGGGACTTCGCAGCGGTCGCTGCTCAGGCCCTAATAATAATAATAATAATAATAATAAAAGTAATAATATTTTCTACAAAAACAATAGGGACCTCGCAGCCGTCGCAGCTCGGGCCCTAATAACAATTTCTAGAAAAACAATAGGGACCTCGCAGCGGTCACTGCTCGGGCCCTAATAATAATAATAATAATAATTTCCACAAAAACAATGGGGACCTCGTAGCGGTCGCTGCTCGGGCCCTAATAATAATTTCTCCATAAACAATAGGGACCTCGCCGCGGTCGCTGCTCGGGCCCCAATAATAATTTCTACACAAAGTCCATTGTGGTGACCCGCCCCTTTTAAGTAAATTCAAAATGGCCGACTTCCTGTAAAACCTAGCTCATTGCTCCAAGAGACTTTTTTGTAGGTCTTGGTCTTATACATACAGTGAACCCTCGCTACTTCGCAGTTCACCTTTCGCGGGTTCAGTGCTTCGCGGGTATAAAAAATATTCGGGGGCATTGTAGTTTCGCCGAGCGGCACGACGGGCGCTGGAGCGGTTAGACGGCCGGCGTGCGCCGAAGAAGAGCGTGGGCGAAGAGGAGAGTGGACGAAGAAGAGCACGTTCCCCCGGACACGATCGGTGGCGACGTTTCGCGCGGTTCGGACCGTACCAGAGCTCCGGCCGGCGTGCGTGGCAGTTAAGCCGTAGAGGAGCACCTTCCCCGGGCACGGGCGGTGCCAAGCGGCCCCAAAGTTTAACCAAATGGAAGCTCCGGAGGAGGAGGGCATGCTCGCGTCACAGTAAGCCGAAGAGGAGCACCTTCCCCAGGCACGGGCGGTTCCAAGCGGCCCCTAAGTTTAATCGAATGGAAGCTCCGGAGGAGGCGGGCATGCTCGTGTCACAGTAAGCCGAAGAGGAGCACCTTCCCCGGGCACGGGCGGTGCCAAGCGGCCCCTAAGTTTAACCGAATGGAAGCTCCGGGGGAGGAGGGCGGGCGTGTGTCACAGTTAAGCCGAATTGGAACACCTCTTCCGCCCGGGCACGAACGGAGCGCGAAGCTGTCAGTTATGAATGAATAAATGAATAAATAAATAAATAAATAAAGAATGCCACCTTTCATTTCACAGGGCACACCGGACGGCGTACCAGCAGGTAAAAGTCGGAGTAATTAAATAAATACAAAAAGAATGGCTGGGGAATAAAAAAATAATACGTTTTAATAATAATTTGTTTTTTTTGTTATAACATGAATTTCACTCTCTCTCTCTCTCCTCGTATATATATATATATATATATATATATATATATATATATATATATATATATATATATAATATATATATATATATATATATTTATATATTTATTATATATATTGTATTTTTTTTTAAGCATTTTTGAAGGTGCGCCGCTACTTCGCGGATTTTCAGTTTTTGCGGGTGGTCTCGGTCCCCATTATAATATAATAATAATAATATAATATTCCCTTTATTAGTCCCACAATGGGGAAATTTGAGATTCGAACCCAGGCCTCGTGGGGAGACTGGGTCCTGAACGCGGCGCCTTAGACCACTCGGCCATCCTGGCAGCCATAATAATACTAATATTCCCTTTATTAGTCCCACAATGGGGAAATTCGAGATTCGAACCCAGGCCTCCTGGGGAGACTGGGTCCTGAACGCGGCGCCTTAGACCACTCGGCCATCCTGGCAGCCAAAGAAATCATGCGAGGCACATCAGGTGGGGATCGAACCCGCGCCGATAATACGTGCTTGCACTGCAATTCTTGTCATTGACCATTCGACCATTTTAACATTAACCGCGATAACCGAGGGTTCACTGTACTCCATAAAATTTACAAAAAGCGAGGTGAAACACTCAACCAGGGCTGCTTTTTTGAACATTTCTCGAGGGCCATGGCGAGCCATTTCAAAAAAGCTGCACAACTAACGTATAAAATATTGATAAATTTGCTCTGCCTGATGTGTGTGTAAAGTTTCACGAGTTGTCGTTCATATTTAGGACCTCATAATCAGCGTTGTTTTATTGCCGAACAGTGCAATGCCACTCCCACAACTTTTCACGAAAAAGGATGAATTTCGTATTGTGACATCCTCATGGCCGAAACAGTCATCCGAGCATATATGAGGGCGACCTTGTTGAGTTGCACGGAGAAAAACATCCAAGAAAATAATTTGTATTAGCTTTGACCAGTTGGTGGCGCTACTACTACGATGAAAAATAAGTTGGTAGATGTCTTCAGGGCTGAAGTATCCTCAAATGTGTACAACTTCGAGAAGATAGGATCATCTGAGTCATGTTGCCGGAGCTTTTGTTGCCACAAAGTACAATCGGACTTTTCAGCACCGTAATAGCCACGCCTTTTGCCAAAACGTCACAAAATTCGGCAGAGAGTAAGATCATTGTCTTGAGTCTTTTCTGACAAATTTTCAGTCGGATTCGTCAAAAGGGCACCGTGCAGTATGTGAAAATTAAAATAAAAACACATTTTTGATTCCACTTGGCGGCGCTGTGTGTATAACAAAATAATAACATTAAGATGTCTTCAGGTCGGGACGTTTTATTTACAGGTGAAGGTTTGGATTTTTAGGAGCATGTGCAGGGGAGTTATTAAGCATTCATTTATTTGTATTAGGTTCATTTTGTCTTCTTATTATTGATATTTGACAGATTCATTAAAAGCAGACAATTATGTTTTAGGTTAATTTTTTACCTGACATGTTTCGGCGAGTCTTTCGCCTTCTTCAGAGTGTCACATGATGGTGTCTTGAGACCCGTCTTTATCAGCTGATGTTCCATGAGGGTGTGACTTACCTGTCAAAAAAATGAAAAATCAGAGCAGTAAAAGAACAAGCACAACATGAATATTACAAATCAGCAATCACTGACCACTGCAAAAGGGAAAACCACATCATGGACCGGGAGAAGGGCAGGGTCATCCGCAACGAAGAGAACAAACAACAGCGCTGGATCAGAGAGGCCATTGAGATCTGCAAGCGAGGCATAAAAACCATGAACAGAGACAAGGGAGCCTTCATCCTCTCTACCACCTGGAGCAGCATCTTGGCGGAGTGAACGGACAGCGGGGGGCGTGACTTGCCTTCATTCTTGTGACAGGTAAGTCACGCCCTCATGGAACATCAGCTGATAAAGACGGGTCACAAGACACCATCATGTGACACTTTGAAGAAGGCGAAAGACTTTCATATTGTGACATCCTCAAGGCCTAAACACTCATCCGAACAAATATAAGGTAGATTTTGTTAACCTGCCCGGAGAAAAACATCAACGAAAATAATTTGTATTTGTTTTAACCAGTTGGTGGCGCTACCACTGCGATCAAAAATAAGTTGGCAGCCGTCTTCAGGGCCTGAATATCCTCAAATGTGAACAATTTCGAGAAGATGGATCATCTGAATCATTTTGCAGGAACTTTTGTTGCCACGGAGATTAATCAGACTCTGCGGCACCGTAATAGCCACGCCCTTCGAAGGAAAGTCACAAAAATAGGGATAGAGTAAGATCAATGTCTTGAGTCCTTTCTAGCCAATTTTCAATCGGATTCGTTAAAAGGGCACCGTGCAGTACGTCAAAATGTAAAAAATGATATTGATTGGCGCAAGGTGTATAACTGAATATAAACATATAGATGTCTTCAGGTACCGACTCTTTATGTACATGTGAAGTTTTGGATTTTTAGCAGCATGTGCAAGAGAGTTATTAAGCATTTTGTCCATTGCGGCGAAGGAAATCTTAAGTGAAAACTTTGAAGCCCCGCCCCCGTCATATAGTATTTCGGAAACAAAAAGTTTTAGCCCCAGTGTTTGTCCCAGGTCTTAAGATGCTACAGACAGAATTTTAAGGCAATCAGATGAAGCCTTTAGGATCAGGGTGCAAAAGAATGACCCCTGTAAACATGCAAAAAAGGGCAAAAGTCGGACTTTCAAAAATTCATAACTCACTTCCTGTTCATATTAGACGTTAAAATATCAAATTTTTCGCCATGCCCGATGAGACTGCCAAGTGTGGTGAATTTTTGTGCATGTTTCGGGGTCAAAAATGCAATCGAACAATCGGAAAAATAATAATAATAATAATTTCTACAAAAACAATAGGGACTTCGCAGCGGTCGCTGCTCAGGCCCTAATAATAATAATAATAATAATAATAATAATAATAATAAAAGTAATAATATTTTCTACAAAAACAATAGGGACCTCGCAGCCGTCGCAGCTCGGGCCCTAATAACAATTTCTAGAAAAACAATAGGGACCTCGCAGCGGTCACTGCTCGGGCCCTAATAATAATAATAATAATAATTTCCACAAAAACAATGGGGACCTCGTAGCGGTCGCTGCTCGGGCCCTAATAATAATTTCTACATAAACAATAGGGACCTCGCCGCGGTCGCTGCTCGGGCCCCAATAATAATTTCTACACAAAGTCCATTGTGGTGACCCGCCCCTTTTAAGTAAATTCAAAATGGCCGACTTCCTGTAAAACCTAGCTCATTGCTCCAAGAGACTTTTTTGTAGGTCTTGGTCTTATACATACAGTGAACCCTCGCTACTTCGCGGTTCACCTTTCGCGGGTTCAGTGCTTCGCGGGTATAAAAAATATTCGGGGGCATTGTAGTTTCGCCGAGCGGCACGACGAGGCGCTGGAGCGGTTAGACGGCCGGCGTGCGCCGAAGAAGAGCGTGGGCGAAGAGGAGAGTGGACGAAGAAGAGCACGTTCCCCCGGACAGGATCGGTGACGACGTTTCGCGCGGTTCGGACCGTACCAGAGCTCCGGCCGGCGTGCGTGGCAGTTAAGCCGTAGAGGAGCACCTTCCCCGGGCACGGGCGGTGCCAAGCGGCCCCTAAGTTTAACCGAATGGAAGCTCCGGAGGAGGAGGGCATGCTCGCGTCACAGTAAGCCGAAGAGGAGCACCTTCCCCGGGCACGGGCGGTTCCAAGCGGCCCCTAAGTTTAACCGAATGGAAGCTCCGGAGGAGGAGGGCATGCTCGCGACACAGTAAGCCGAAGAGGAGCACCTTCCCCGGGCACGGGCGGTGCCAAGCGGCCCCTAAGTTTAACCGAATGGAAGCTCCGGGGGAGGAGGGTGGGCGTGTGTCACAGTTAAGCCGAATTGGAGCACCTCTTCCGCCCGGGCACGAGCGGAGCGCGAAGCTGTCAGTTATGAATGAATAAATGAATAAATAAATAAATAAATAAAGAATGCCACCTTTCATTTCACAGGGCACACCGGACGGCGTACCAGCAGGTAAAAGTCGGAGTAATTAAATAAATACAAAAAGAATGGCTGGGGAATAAAAAAATAATACGTTTTAATAATAATTTGTTTTTTTTGTTATAACATGAATTTCACTCTCTCTCTCCCCCCGTATATATATATATATATATATATATATATATATATATATATATATATATATATATATATATATATATATATATATATATATATATATATATATATATATATATATATATATATATATATATATATATATATATATATATATATATATATATATATATATATATATATATATATATATATATATATATACATATATATATACATATATATATATATATATATATATATATATATATATATATATATACATATATATATACATATATATATACATATATATATATATATATATATATATATATATATATATATATATATATATATATATATATATATATATATATATATATATATATATATATATATATATATATATATATATATATATATATATATATATATATATATATATACATATATATTTATATATATATATATATATATATATATATATATCTATATTGTATTTTTTTTTTAAGCATTTTTGAAGGTGCGCCGCAACTTCGCGGATTTTCAGTTTTCGCGGGTGGTCTCTGTCCCCATTAACCGCGATAACCGAGGGTTCACTGTACTCCATAAAATTTACAAAAAGCGAGGTGAAACACTCAACCAGGGCTGCTTTTTTGAACATTTCTCGAGGGCCATGGCGAGCCATTTCAAAAAAGCTGCACAACTAACGTATAAAATATTGATAAATTTGCTCTGCCTGATGTGTGTGTAAAGTTTCACGAGTTGTCGTTCATATTTAGAACCTCATAATCAGCGTTGTTTTATTGCCGAACAGTGCAATGCCACTCCCACAACTTTTCACGAAAAAGGACGAATTTCGTATTGTGACATCCTCATGGCCGAAACAGTCATCCGAGCATATATGAGGGCGACCTTGTTGAGTTGCACAGAGAAAAACATCCAAGAAAATAACTTGTATTAGCTTTTACCAGTTGGTGGCGCTACTACTACGATGAAAAATAAGTTGGTAGATGTCTTCAGGGCTGAAGTATCCTCAAATGTGTACAACTTCGAGAAGATAGGATCATCTGAGTCATGTTGCCGGAGCTTTTGTTGCCACAAAGTACAATCGGACTTTTCAGCACCGTAATAGCCACGCCTTTTGCCAAAACGTCACAAAATTCGGCAGAGAGTAAGATCATTGTCTTGAGTCTTTTCTGACTAATTTTCAGTCGGATTCGTTAAAAGGGCACCGTGCAGTACGTGAAAATTAAAATAAAAACACATTTTTGATTCCACTTGGCGGCGCTGTGTGTATAACAAAATAATAACATTAAGATGTCTTCAGGTCGGGACGTTTTATTTACAGGTGAAGGTTTGGATTTTTAGGAGCATGTGCAGGGGAGTTATTAAGCATTCATTTATTTGTATTAGGTTCATTTTGTCTTCTTATTATTGATATTTGACTGATTCATTAAAAGCAGACAATTATGTTTTAGGTTAATTTTTTACCTGACATGTTTCGGCGAGTCTTTCGCCTTCTTCAGAGTGTCGCATGATGGTGTCTTGAGACCCGTCCGTCTTTATCAGCTGATGTTCCATGAGGGTGTGACTTACCTGTCAAAAAAATGAAAAATCAGAGCAGTAAAAGAACAAGCACAACATGAACATTACAAATCAGCAATCACTGACCACTGCAAAAGGGAAAACCACATCATGGACCGGGAGAAGGGCAGGGTCATCCGCACCGAAGAGAACAAACAACAGCGCTGGATCAGAGAGGCCATTGAGATCTGCAAGCGAGGCATAAAAACCATGAACAGAGACAAGGGAGCCTTCATCCTCTCTACCACCTGGAGCAGCATCTTGGCGGAGTGAACGGACAGCGGGGGGTGTGACTTGCCTTCATTCTTGTGACAGGTAAGTCACGCCCTCATGGAACATCAGCTGATAAAGACAGGTCACAAGACACCATCATGTGACACTCTGAAGAAGGCGAAAGACTTTCGTATTGTGACATGCTCAAGGCCTAAACACTCATCCGAGCAAATATAAGGTAGATTTTGTTAACCTGCCCGGAGAAAAACATCAACGAAAATAATTTGTATTTGTTTAAACCAGTTGGTGGCGCTACCACTGCGATCAAAAATAAGTTGGCAGCCGTCTTCAGGGCCTGAATATCCTCAAATGTGAAAAATTTCGAGAAGATGGATCATCTGAATCATTTTGCAGGAACTTTTGTTGCCACGGAGAATAATCAGACTCTGCGGCACCGTAATAGCCACGCCCTTCGAAGGAAAGTCACAAAAATAGGGATAGAGTACAATGTCTTGAGTCTTTTCTAGCCAATTTTCAATCGGATTCGTTAAAAGGGCACCGTGCAGTACGTCAAAATGTAAAAAATGATATTGATTGGCGCAAGGTGTATAACAGAATATAAACATATAGATGTCTTCAGGTACCGACTCTTTATGTACATGTGAAGTTTTGGATTTTTAGCAGCATGTGCAGGAGAGTTATTAAGCATTTTGTCCATTGCGGCGAAGGAAATCTTAAGTGAAAACTTTGAAGCCCCGCCCCCGTCATATCGTATTTCGGAAACAAAAGATTTTAGCCCCAGTGTTTGTCCCAGGTCTTAAGATGCTACAGACAGAATTTTAAGGCAATCAGATGAAGCCTTTAGGATCAGGGTGCAAAAGAATGACCCCTGTAAACATGCAAAAAAGGGCAAAAGTCGGACTTTCAAAAATTCATAACTCACTTCCTGTTCATATTAGACGTTAAAATATCAAATTTCTCGCCATGCCCGATGAGACTGCCAAGTTTGGTGAGTTTTTGTGCATGTTTCGGGGGTCAAAAATGCGATCGAACAATCGGAAAAATAATAATAATAATAATTTCTACAAAAACAACAGGGACTTCGCAGCGGTCGCTGCTCAGGCCCTAATAATAATAATAATAATAATAATAAAAGTAATAATATTTTCTACAAAAACAATAGGGACCTCGCAGCCGTCGCAGCTCGGGCCCTAATAACAATTTCTAGAAAAACAATAGGGACCTCGCAGCGGTCACTGCTCGGGCCCTAATAATAATAATAATAATAATTTCCACAAAAACAATGGGGACCTCGTAGCGGTCGCTGCTCGGGCCCTAATAATAATTTCTCCATAAACAATAGGGACCTCGCCGCGGTCGCTGCTCGGGCCCCAATAATAATTTCTACACAAAGTCCATTGTGGTGACCCGCCCCTTTTAAGTAAATTCAAAATGGCCGACTTCCTGTAAAACCTAGCTCATTGCTCCAAGAGACTTTTTTGTAGGTCTTGGTCTTATACATACAGTGAACCCTCGCTACTTCGCGGTTCACCTTTCGCGGGTTCAGTGCTTCGCGGGTATAAAAAATATTCGGGGGCATTGTAGTTTCGCCGAGCGGCACGACGGGCGCTGGAGCGGTTAGACGGCCGGCGTGCGCCGAAGAAGAGCGTGGGCGAAGAGGAGAGTGGACGAAGAAGAGCACGTTCCCCGGACACGATCGGTGGCGACGTTTCGCGCGGTTCGGACCGTACCAAGGCTCCGGCCGGCGTGCGTGGCAGTTAAGCCGTAGAGGAGCACCGTCCCCGGGCACGGGCGGTGCCAAGCGGCCCCTAAGTTTAACCGAATGGAAGCTCCGGAGGAGGAGGGCATGCTCGCGTCACAGTAAGCCGAAGAGGAGCACCTTCCCCAGGCACGGGCGGTTCCAAGCGGCCCCTAAGTTTAACCAAATGGAAGCTCCGGAGGAGGAGGGCATGCTCGCGTCACAGTAAGCCGAAGAGGAGCACCTTTGCTGGGCACGGGCGGTTCCAAGCGGCCCCTAAGTTTAACCGAATGGAAGCTCCGGAGGAGGCGGGCATGCTCGCGTCACAGTAAGCCGAAGAGGAGCACCTTCCCCGGGCACGGGCGGTGCCAAGCGGCCCCTAAGTTTAACCGAATGGAAGCTCCGGGGGAGGAGGGCGGGCGTGTGTCACAGTTAAGCCGAATTGGAACACCTCTTCCGCCCGGACACGAACGGAGCGCGAAGCTGTCAGTTATGAATGAATAAATGAATAAATAAATAAATAATTAAAGAAAGCCACCTTTCATTTCACAGGGAACACCGGACGGCGTACCAGCAGGTAAAAGTCGGAGTAATTAAATAAATACAAAAAGAATGGCTGGGGAATAAAAAAATAATACGTTTTAATAATAATTTGGTTTTTTTGTTATAACATGAATTTCACTCTCTCTCTCTCTCTCTCCCCGTATATATATATATATATATATATATATATATATATATATATATATATATATATATTATTATATATATTGTATTTTCTTTTAAGCATTTTTGAAGGTGCGCCGCTACTTCGCGGATTTTCAGTTTCCGCGGGTGGTCTCGGTCCCCATTAACCGCGATAACCGAGGGTTCACTGTACTCCATAAAATTTACAAAAAGCGAGGTGAAACACTCAACCAGGGCTGCTTTTTTGAACATTTCTCGAGGGCCATGGCGAGCCATTTCAAAAAAGCTGCACAACTAACGTATAAAATATTGATAAATTTGCTCTGCCTGATGTGTGTGTCAAGTTTCACGAGTTGTCGTTCATATTTAGAACCTCATAATCAGCGTTGTTTTATTGCCAAACAGTGCAATGCCACTCCCACAACTTTTCACGAAAAAGGATGAATTTCGTATTGTGACATCCTCATGGCCGAAACAGTCCTCCGAGCATATATGAGGGCGACCTTGTTGAGTTGCACGGAGAAAAACATCCAAGAAAATAACTTGTATTAGCTTTTACCAGTTGGTGGCGCTACTACTACGATGAAAAATAAGTTGGTAGATGTCTTCAGGGCTGAAGTATCCTCAAATGTGTACAACTTCGAGAAGATAGGATCATCTGAGTCATGTTGCCGGAGCTTTTGTTGCCACAAAGTACAATCGGACTTTTCAGCACCGTAATAGCCACGCCTTTTGCCAAAACGTCACAAAACTCGGCAGAGAGTAAGATCATTGTCTTGAGTCTTTTCTGACTAATTTTCAGTCGGATTCGTCAAAAGGGCACGGTGCAGTACGTGAAAATTAAAATAAAAACACATTTTTGATTCCACTTGGCGGCGCTGTGTGTATAACAAAATAATAACATTAAGATGTCTTCAGGTCGGGACATTTTATTTACAGGTGAAGGTTTGGATTTTTAGGAGCATGTGCAGGGGAGTTATTAAGCATTCATTTATTTGTATTAGGTTCATTTTGTCTTCTTATTATTGATATTTGACAGATTCATTAAAAGCAGACAATTATGTTTTCGTTAAATTTTTTACCTGACATGTTTCGGCGAGTCTTTCGCCTTCTTCAGAGTGTCGCATGATGGTGTCTTGAGACCCGTCTTTATCAGCTGATGTTCCATGAGGGTGTGACTTACCTGTCAAAAAAATGAAAAATCAGAGCAGTAAAAGAACAAGCACAACATGAACATTACAAATCAGCAATCACTGACCACTGCAAAAGGGAAAACCACATCATGGACCGGGAGAAGGGCAGGGTCATCCGCACAGAAGAGAACAAACAACAGCGCTGGATCAGAGAGGCCATTGAGATCTGCAAGCAAGGCATAAAAACCATGAACAGAGACAAGGGAGCCTTCATCCTCTCTACCACCTGGACCAGCATCTTGGCGGAGTTAACGGACAGCGGGGGGCGTGACTTGCCTTCATTCTTGTGACAGGTAAGTCACGCCCTCATGGAACATCAGCTGATAAAGACAGGTCACAAGACACCATCATGTGACACTCTGAAGAAGGCGAAAGACTTTCGTATTGTGACATGCTCAAGGCCTAAACACTCATCCGAGCAAATATAAGGTAGATTTTGTTAACCTGCCCGGAGAAAAACATCAACGAAAATAATTTGTATTTGTTTTAACCAGTTGGTGGCGCTACCACTGCGATCAAAAATAAGTTGGCAGCCGTCTTCAGGGCCTGAATATCCTCAAATGTGAAAAATTTCGAGAAGATGGATCATCTGAATCATTTTGCAGGAACTTTTGTTGCCACGGAGAATAATCAGACTCTGCGGCACCGTAATAGCCACGCCCTTCGAAGGAAAGTCACAAAAATAGGGATAGAGTAAGATCAATGTCTTGAGTCTTTTCTAGCCAATTTTCAATCGGATTCGTTAAAAGGGCACCGTGCAGTACGTCAAAATGTAAAAAATGATATTGATTGGCGCAAGGTGTATAACAGAATATAAACATATAGATGTCTTCAGGTACCGACTCTTTATGTACATGTGAAGTTTTGGATTTTTAGCAGCATGTGCAGGAGAGTTATTAAGCATTTTGTCCATTGCGGCGAAGGAAATCTTAAGTGAAAACTTTGAAGCCCCGCCCCCGTCATATCGTATTTCGGAAACAAAAGATTTTAGCCCCAGTGTTTGTCCCAGGTCTTAAGATGCTACAGACAGAATTTTAAGGCAATCAGATGAAGCCTTTAGGATCAGGGTGCAAAAGAATGACCCCTGTAAACATGCAAAAAAGGGCAAAAGTCGGACTTTCAAAAATTCATAACTCACTTCCTGTTCATATTAGACGTTAAAATATCAAATTTCTCGCCATGCCCGATGAGACTGCCAAGTTTGGTGAGTTTTTGTGCATGTTTCGGGGGTCAAAAATGCGATCGAACAATCGGAAAAATAATAATAATAATAATTTCTACAAAAACAACAGGGACTTCGCAGCGGTCGCTGCTCAGGCCCTAATAATAATAATAATAATAATAATAAAAGTAATAATATTTTCTACAAAAACAATAGGGACCTCGCAGCCGTCGCAGCTCGGGCCCTAATAACAATTTCTAGAAAAACAATAGGGACCTCGCAGCGGTCACTGCTCGGGCCCTAATAATAATAATAATAATAATTTCCACAAAAACAATGGGGACCTCGTAGCGGTCGCTGCTCGGGCCCTAATAATAATTTCTCCATAAACAATAGGGACCTCGCCGCGGTCGCTGCTCGGGCCCCAATAATAATTTCTACACAAAGTCCATTGTGGTGACCCGCCCCTTTTAAGTAAATTCAAAATGGCCGACTTCCTGTAAAACCTAGCTCATTGCTCCAAGAGACTTTTTTGTAGGTCTTGGTCTTATACATACAGTGAACCCTCGCTACTTCGCAGTTCACCTTTCGCGGGTTCAGTGCTTCGCGGGTATAAAAAATATTCGGGGGCATTGTAGTTTCGCCGAGCGGCACGACGGGCGCTGGAGCGGTTAGACGGCCGGCGTGCGCCGAAGAAGAGCGTGGGCGAAGAGGAGAGTGGACGAAGAAGAGCACGTTCCCCCGGACACGATCGGTGGCGACGTTTCGCGCGGTTCGGACCGTACCAGAGCTCCGGCCGGCGTGCGTGGCAGTTAAGCCGTAGAGGAGCACCTTCCCCGGGCACGGGCGGTGCCAAGCGGCCCCAAAGTTTAACCAAATGGAAGCTCCGGAGGAGGAGGGCATGCTCGCGTCACAGTAAGCCGAAGAGGAGCACCTTCCCCAGGCACGGGCGGTTCCAAGCGGCCCCTAAGTTTAATCGAATGGAAGCTCCGGAGGAGGCGGGCATGCTCGTGTCACAGTAAGCCGAAGAGGAGCACCTTCCCCGGGCACGGGCGGTGCCAAGCGGCCCCTAAGTTTAACCGAATGGAAGCTCCGGGGGAGGAGGGCGGGCGTGTGTCACAGTTAAGCCGAATTGGAACACCTCTTCCGCCCGGGCACGAACGGAGCGCGAAGCTGTCAGTTATGAATGAATAAATGAATAAATAAATAAATAAATAAAGAATGCCACCTTTCATTTCACAGGGCACACCGGACGGCGTACCAGCAGGTAAAAGTCGGAGTAATTAAATAAATACAAAAAGAATGGCTGGGGAATAAAAAAATAATACGTTTTAATAATAATTTGTTTTTTTTGTTATAACATGAATTTCACTCTCTCTCTCTCTCCTCGTATATATATATATATATATATATATATATATATATATATATATATATATATATATATATATATAAATATATATATATATATATATATTTATATATTTATTATATATATTGTATTTTTTTTTAAGCATTTTTGAAGGTGCGCCGCTACTTCGCGGATTTTCAGTTTTTGCGGGTGGTCTCGGTCCCCATTATAATATAATAATAATAATATAATATTCCCTTTATTAGTCCCACAATGGGGAAATTTGAGATTCGAACCCAGGCCTCGTGGGGAGACTGGGTCCTGAACGCGGCGCCTTAGACCACTCGGCCATCCTGGCAGCCATAATAATACTAATATTCCCTTTATTAGTCCCACAATGGGGAAATTCGAGATTCGAACCCAGGCCTCCTGGGGAGACTGGGTCCTGAACGCGGCGCCTTAGACCACTCGGCCATCCTGGCAGCCAAAGAAATCATGCGAGGCACATCAGGTGGGGATCGAACCCGCGCCGATAATACGTGCTTGCACTGCAATTCTTGTCATTGACCATTCGACCATTTTAACATTAACCGCGATAACCGAGGGTTCACTGTACTCCATAAAATTTACAAAAAGCGAGGTGAAACACTCAACCAGGGCTGCTTTTTTGAACATTTCTCGAGGGCCATGGCGAGCCATTTCAAAAAAGCTGCACAACTAACGTATAAAATATTGATAAATTTGCTCTGCCTGATGTGTGTGTAAAGTTTCACGAGTTGTCGTTCATATTTAGAACCTCATAATCAGCGTTGTTTTATTGCCGAACAGTGCAATGCCACTCCCACAACTTTTCACGAAAAAGGATGAATTTCGTATTGTGACATCCTCATGGCCGAAACAGTCATCCGAGCATATATGAGGGCGACCTTGTTGAGTTGCACGGAGAAAAACATCCAAGAAAATAATTTGTATTAGCTTTGACCAGTTGGTGGCGCTACTACTACGATGAAAAATAAGTTGGTAGATGTCTTCAGGGCTGAAGTATCCTCAAATGTGTACAACTTCGAGAAGATAGGATCATCTGAGTCATGTTGCCGGAGCTTTTGTTGCCACAAAGTACAATCGGACTTTTCAGCACCGTAATAGCCACGCCTTTTGCCAAAACGTCACAAAATTCGGCAGAGAGTAAGATCATTGTCTTGAGTCTTTTCTGACAAATTTTCAGTCGGATTCGTCAAAAGGGCACCGTGCAGTATGTGAAAATTAAAATAAAAACACATTTTTGATTCCACTTGGCGGCGCTGTGTGTATAACAAAATAATAACATTAAGATGTCTTCAGGTCGGGACGTTTTATTTACAGGTGAAGGTTTGGATTTTTAGGAGCATGTGCAGGGGAGTTATTAAGCATTCATTTATTTGTATTAGGTTCATTTTGTCTTCTTATTATTGATATTTGACAGATTCATTAAAAGCAGACAATTATGTTTTAGGTTAATTTTTTACCTGACATGTTTCGGCGAGTCTTTCGCCTTCTTCAGAGTGTCACATGATGGTGTCTTGAGACCCGTCTTTATCAGCTGATGTTCCATGAGGGTGTGACTTACCTGTCAAAAAAATGAAAAATCAGAGCAGTAAAAGAACAAGCACAACATGAATATTACAAATCAGCAATCACTGACCACTGCAAAAGGGAAAACCACATCATGGACCGGGAGAAGGGCAGGGTCATCCGCAACGAAGAGAACAAACAACAGCGCTGGATCAGAGAGGCCATTGAGATCTGCAAGCGAGGCATAAAAACCATGAACAGAGACAAGGGAGCCTTCATCCTCTCTACCACCTGGAGCAGCATCTTGGCGGAGTGAACGGACAGCGGGGGGCGTGACTTGCCTTCATTCTTGTGACAGGTAAGTCACGCCCTCATGGAACATCAGCTGATAAAGACGGGTCACAAGACACCATCATGTGACACTTTGAAGAAGGCGAAAGACTTTCATATTGTGACATCCTCAAGGCCTAAACACTCATCCGAACAAATATAAGGTAGATTTTGTTAACCTGCCCGGAGAAAAACATCAACGAAAATAATTTGTATTTGTTTTAACCAGTTGGTGGCGCTACCACTGCGATCAAAAATAAGTTGGCAGCCGTCTTCAGGGCCTGAATATCCTCAAATGTGAACAATTTCGAGAAGATGGATCATCTGAATCATTTTGCAGGAACTTTTGTTGCCACGGAGATTAATCAGACTCTGCGGCACCGTAATAGCCACGCCCTTCGAAGGAAAGTCACAAAAATAGGGATAGAGTAAGATCAATGTCTTGAGTCTTTTCTAGCCAATTTTCAATCGGATTCGTTAAAAGGGCACCGTGCAGTACGTCAAAATGTATAAAATTATATTGATTGGCGCAAGGTGTATAACTGAATATAAACATATAGATGTCTTCAGGTACCGACTCTTTATGTACATGTGAAGTTTTGGATTTTTAGCAGCATGTGCAGGAGAGTTATTAAGCATTTTGTCCATTGCGGCGAAGGAAATCTTAAGTGAAAACTTCGAAGCCCCGCCCCCGTTAATATAGTATTTCGGAAACAAAAAATTTTAGCCCCAGTGTTTGTCCCAGGTCTTAAGATGCTACAGACAGAATTTTAAGGCAATCAGATGAAGCCTTTAGGATCAGGGTGCAAAAGAATGACCCCTGTAAACATGCAAAAAAGGGCAAAAGTCGGACTTTCAAAAATTAATAACTCACTTCCTGTTCATATTAGACGTTAAAATATCAAATTTTTCGCCATGCCCGATGCGACTGCCAAGTTTGGTGAATTTTTGTGCATGTTTCGGGGTCAAAAATGCGATCGAACAATCGGAAAAATAATAATAATAATAATTTCTACAAAAACAATAGGGACTTCGCAGCGGTCGCTGCTCAGGCCCTAATAATAATAATAATAATATTATTAATAATAAAAGTAATAATATTTTCTACAAAAACAATAGGGACCTCGCAGCCGTCGCAGCTCGGGCCCTAATAACAATTTCTAGAAAAACAATAGGGACCTCGCAGCGGTCACTGCTCGGGCCCTAATAATAATAATAATAATAATTTCCACAAAAACAATGGGGACCTCGTAGCGGTCGCTGCTCGGGCCCTAATAATAATTTCTCCATAAACAATAGGGACCTCGCCGCGGTCGCTGCTCGGGCCCCAATAATAATTTCTACACAAAGTCCATTGTGGTGACCCGCCCCTTTTAAGTAAATTCAAAATGGCCGACTTCCTGTAAAACCTAGCTCATTGCTCCAAGAGACTTTTTTGTAGGTCTTGGTCTTATACATACAGTGAACCCTCGCTACTTCGCAGTTCACCTTTCGCGGGTTCAGTGCTTCGCGGGTATAAAAAATATTCGGGGGCATTGTAGTTTCGCCGAGCGGCACGACGGGCGCTGGAGCGGTTAGACGGCCGGCGTGCGCCGAAGAAGAGCGTGGGCGAAGAGGAGAGTGGACGAAGAAGAGCACGTTCCCCCGGACACGATCGGTGGCGACGTTTCGCGCGGTTCGGACCGTACCAGAGCTCCGGCCGGCGTGCGTGGCAGTTAAGCCGTAGAGGAGCACCTTCCCCGGGCACGGGCGGTGCCAAGCGGCCCCAAAGTTTAACCAAATGGAAGCTCCGGAGGAGGAGGGCATGCTCGCGTCACAGTAAGCCGAAGAGGAGCACCTTCCCCAGGCACGGGCGGTTCCAAGCGGCCCCTAAGTTTAATCGAATGGAAGCTCCGGAGGAGGCGGGCATGCTCGTGTCACAGTAAGCCGAAGAGGAGCACCTTCCCCGGGCACGGGCGGTGCCAAGCGGCCCCTAAGTTTAACCGAATGGAAGCTCCGGGGGAGGAGGGCGGGCGTGTGTCACAGTTAAGCCGAATTGGAACACCTCTTCCGCCCGGGCACGAACGGAGCGCGAAGCTGTCAGTTATGAATGAATAAATGAATAAATAAATAAATAAATAAAGAATGCCACCTTTCATTTCACAGGGCACACCGGACGGCGTACCAGCAGGTAAAAGTCGGAGTAATTAAATAAATACAAAAAGAATGGCTGGGGAATAAAAAAATAATACGTTTTAATAATAATTTGTTTTTTTTGTTATAACATGAATTTCACTCTCTCTCTCTCTCCTCGTATATATATATATATATATATATATATATATATATATATATATATATATATATATATATATATAAATATATATATATATATATATATTTATATATTTATTATATATATTGTATTTTTTTTTAAGCATTTTTGAAGGTGCGCCGCTACTTCGCGGATTTTCAGTTTTTGCGGGTGGTCTCGGTCCCCATTATAATATAATAATAATAATATAATATTCCCTTTATTAGTCCCACAATGGGGAAATTTGAGATTCGAACCCAGGCCTCGTGGGGAGACTGGGTCCTGAACGCGGCGCCTTAGACCACTCGGCCATCCTGGCAGCCATAATAATACTAATATTCCCTTTATTAGTCCCACAATGGGGAAATTCGAGATTCGAACCCAGGCCTCCTGGGGAGACTGGGTCCTGAACGCGGCGCCTTAGACCACTCGGCCATCCTGGCAGCCAAAGAAATCATGCGAGGCACATCAGGTGGGGATCGAACCCGCGCCGATAATACGTGCTTGCACTGCAATTCTTGTCATTGACCATTCGACCATTTTAACATTAACCGCGATAACCGAGGGTTCACTGTACTCCATAAAATTTACAAAAAGCGAGGTGAAACACTCAACCAGGGCTGCTTTTTTGAACATTTCTCGAGGGCCATGGCGAGCCATTTCAAAAAAGCTGCACAACTAACGTATAAAATATTGATAAATTTGCTCTGCCTGATGTGTGTGTAAAGTTTCACGAGTTGTCGTTCATATTTAGAACCTCATAATCAGCGTTGTTTTATTGCCGAACAGTGCAATGCCACTCCCACAACTTTTCACGAAAAAGGATGAATTTCGTATTGTGACATCCTCATGGCCGAAACAGTCATCCGAGCATATATGAGGGCGACCTTGTTGAGTTGCACGGAGAAAAACATCCAAGAAAATAATTTGTATTAGCTTTGACCAGTTGGTGGCGCTACTACTACGATGAAAAATAAGTTGGTAGATGTCTTCAGGGCTGAAGTATCCTCAAATGTGTACAACTTCGAGAAGATAGGATCATCTGAGTCATGTTGCCGGAGCTTTTGTTGCCACAAAGTACAATCGGACTTTTCAGCACCGTAATAGCCACGCCTTTTGCCAAAACGTCACAAAATTCGGCAGAGAGTAAGATCATTGTCTTGAGTCTTTTCTGACAAATTTTCAGTCGGATTCGTCAAAAGGGCACCGTGCAGTATGTGAAAATTAAAATAAAAACACATTTTTGATTCCACTTGGCGGCGCTGTGTGTATAACAAAATAATAACATTAAGATGTCTTCAGGTCGGGACGTTTTATTTACAGGTGAAGGTTTGGATTTTTAGGAGCATGTGCAGGGGAGTTATTAAGCATTCATTTATTTGTATTAGGTTCATTTTGTCTTCTTATTATTGATATTTGACAGATTCATTAAAAGCAGACAATTATGTTTTAGGTTAATTTTTTACCTGACATGTTTCGGCGAGTCTTTCGCCTTCTTCAGAGTGTCACATGATGGTGTCTTGAGACCCGTCTTTATCAGCTGATGTTCCATGAGGGTGTGACTTACCTGTCAAAAAAATGAAAAATCAGAGCAGTAAAAGAACAAGCACAACATGAATATTACAAATCAGCAATCACTGACCACTGCAAAAGGGAAAACCACATCATGGACCGGGAGAAGGGCAGGGTCATCCGCAACGAAGAGAACAAACAACAGCGCTGGATCAGAGAGGCCATTGAGATCTGCAAGCGAGGCATAAAAACCATGAACAGAGACAAGGGAGCCTTCATCCTCTCTACCACCTGGAGCAGCATCTTGGCGGAGTGAACGGACAGCGGGGGGCGTGACTTGCCTTCATTCTTGTGACAGGTAAGTCACGCCCTCATGGAACATCAGCTGATAAAGACGGGTCACAAGACACCATCATGTGACACTTTGAAGAAGGCGAAAGACTTTCATATTGTGACATCCTCAAGGCCTAAACACTCATCCGAACAAATATAAGGTAGATTTTGTTAACCTGCCCGGAGAAAAACATCAACGAAAATAATTTGTATTTGTTTTAACCAGTTGGTGGCGCTACCACTGCGATCAAAAATAAGTTGGCAGCCGTCTTCAGGGCCTGAATATCCTCAAATGTGAACAATTTCGAGAAGATGGATCATCTGAATCATTTTGCAGGAACTTTTGTTGCCACGGAGATTAATCAGACTCTGCGGCACCGTAATAGCCACGCCCTTCGAAGGAAAGTCACAAAAATAGGGATAGAGTAAGATCAATGTCTTGAGTCTTTTCTAGCCAATTTTCAATCGGATTCGTTAAAAGGGCACCGTGCAGTACGTCAAAATGTATAAAATTATATTGATTGGCGCAAGGTGTATAACTGAATATAAACATATAGATGTCTTCAGGTACCGACTCTTTATGTACATGTGAAGTTTTGGATTTTTAGCAGCATGTGCAGGAGAGTTATTAAGCATTTTGTCCATTGCGGCGAAGGAAATCTTAAGTGAAAACTTCGAAGCCCCGCCCCCGTTAATATAGTATTTCGGAAACAAAAAATTTTAGCCCCAGTGTTTGTCCCAGGTCTTAAGATGCTACAGACAGAATTTTAAGGCAATCAGATGAAGCCTTTAGGATCAGGGTGCAAAAGAATGACCCCTGTAAACATGCAAAAAAGGGCAAAAGTCGGACTTTCAAAAATTAATAACTCACTTCCTGTTCATATTAGACGTTAAAATATCAAATTTTTCGCCATGCCCGATGCGACTGCCAAGTTTGGTGAATTTTTGTGCATGTTTCGGGGTCAAAAATGCGATCGAACAATCGGAAAAATAATAATAATAATAATTTCTACAAAAACAATAGGGACTTCGCAGCGGTCGCTGCTCAGGCCCTAATAATAATAATAATAATATTATTAATAATAAAAGTAATAATATTTTCTACAAAAACAATAGGGACCTCGCAGCCGTCGCAGCTCGGGCCCTAATAACAATTTCTAGAAAAACAATAGGGACCTCGCAGCGGTCACTGCTCGGGCCCTAATAATAATAATAATAATAATTTCCACAAAAACAATGGGGACCTCGTAGCGGTCGCTGCTCGGGCCCTAATAATAATTTCTACAAAAAAAATAGGGACCTCGCCGCGGTCGCTGCTCGGGCCCCAATAATAATTTCTACACAAAGTCCATTGTGGTGACCCGCCCCCTTTTAAGTACATTCAAAATGGCCGACTTCCTGTAAAACCTGGCTCATTGCTCCAAGAGACTTTTTTGTAGGTCTTGGTCTTATACATACAGTGAACCCTCGCTACTTGGCGGTTCACCTTTCGCGGGTTCAGTGCTTCGCGGGTCTAAAAAATATTCGGGGGCATTGTAGTTTCGCCGAGCGGCACGACGGGGCGCTGGAGCGGTTAGACGGCCGGCGTGCGCCAAAGAAGAGCGTGGGGGAAGAGGAGAGTGGACGAAGAAGAGCACGTTCCCCCGGACACGATCGGTGGCGACGTTTCGCGCGGTTCGGACAGTACCAGAGCTCCGGCCGGCGTGCGTGGCAGTTAAGCCGTAGAGGAGCACCTTCCCCGGGCACGGGCGGTGCCAAGCGGCCCCTAAGTTTAACCGAATGGAAGCTCCGGAGGAGGAGGGCATGCTCGCGTCACAGTAAGCCGAAGAGGAGCACCTTCCCCGGGCACGGGCGGTTCCAAGCGGCCCCTAAGTTTAACCGAATGGAAGCTCCGGAGGAGGAGGGCATGCTCGCGTCACAGTAAGCCGAAGAGGAGCACCTTCCCCGGCCACGGGCGGTTCCAAGCGGCCCCTAAGTTTAACCGAATGGAAGCTCCGGAGGAGGAGGGCATGCTCGCGTCACAGTAAGCCGAAGAGGAGCACCTTCCCCGGGCACGGGCGGTGCCAAGCGGCCCCTAAGTTTAACCGAATGGAAGCTCCGGGGGAGGAGGGTGGGCGTGTGTCACAGTTAAGCCGAATTGGAGCACCTCTTCCGCCCGGGCACGAGCGGAGCGCGAAGCTGTCAGTTATGAATGAATAAATGAATAAATAAATAAAGAATGGCACCTTTCATTTCACAGGGCACACCAGACGGCGTACCAGCAGGTAAAAGTCTGAGTAATTAAATAAATACAAAAAGAATGGCTGGGGAATAAAAAAATAATACGTTTTAATAATAATTTGGTTTTTTTGTTATAACATGAATTTCACTCTCTCTCTCTCTCCCCGTATATATATATATATATATATATATATTATATATATTGTATTTTTTTTTAAGCATTTTTGAAGGTGCGCCGCTACTTCGCGGATTTTCAGTTTTCGCGGGTGGTCTCGTTCCCCATTAACCGCGATAACCGAGGGTTCACTGTACTCCATAAAATTTACAAAAAGCGAGGTGAAACACTCAACCAGGGCTGTTTTTTTTAACATTTCTCGAGGGCCATGGCGAGCCATTTCAAAAAAGCTGCACAACTAACGTATAAAATATTGATAAATTTGCGCTGCCTGATGTGTGTGTAAAGTTTCACGAGTTGTCGTTCATATTTAGAACCTCATAATCAGCGTTGTTTTATTGCCGAACAGTGCAATGCCACTCCCACAACTTTTCACGAAAAAGGATGAATTTCGTATTGTGACATCCTCATGGCCGAAACAGTCATCCGAGCATATATGAGGGCGACCTTGTTGAGTTGCACGGAGAAAAACATCCAAAAAAATAACTTGTATTAGCTTTTACCAGTTGGTGGCGCTACTACTACGATGAAAAATAAGTTGGTGGATGTCTTCAGGGCTGAAGTATCCTCAAATGTGTACAACTTCGAGAAGATAGTATCATCTGAGTAATGTTGCCGGAGCTTTTGTTGCCACAGAGTACAATCGGACTTTTCAGCACCGTAATAGCCACGCCTTTTGCCAAAACGTCACAAAATTCGGCAGAGAGTAAGTGAGTCTTTTCTGACTAATTTTCAGTCGGATTCGTCAAAAGGGCACCGTGCAGTACGTGAAAATTAAAATAAAAACAAATTTTTGATTCCACTTGGCGGCACTGTGTGTATAACAAAATAATAACATTAAGATGTCTTCAGGTCGGGACGTTTTATTTACAGGTGAAGGTTTGGATTTTTAGGAGCATGTGCAGGGGAGTTATTAAGCATTCATTTATTTGTATTAGGTTCATTTTGTCTTATTATTGATATTTGACTGATTCATTAAAAGCAGACAATTATGTTTTAGGTTAATTTTTTACCTGACATGTTTCGGCGAGTCTTTCGCCTTCTTCAGAGTGTCGCATGATGGTGTCTTGAGACCCGTCTTTATCAGCTGATGTTCCATGAGGGTGTGACTTACCTGTCAAAAAAATTAAAAAATCAGAGCAGTAAAAGAACAAGCACAACATGAACATTACAAATCAGCAATCACTGACCACTGCAAAAGGGAAAAGCACATCATGGACTGGGAGAAGGGCAGGGTCATCCGCACCGGAGAGAACAAACTACAGCGCTGGATCAAAGAAGCAATTGAGATCTGCAAGCGAGGCATAAAAACCATGAACAGAGACAAGGGAGACTTCATCCTCTCTACCACCTGGAGCAGCATCTTGGCGGAGTGAACGGACAGCGGGGGGCGTGACTTGCCTTCATTCTTGTGACAGGTAAGGCACGCCTTCATGGAACATCAGCTGATAAAGACTGGTCACAAGACACCATCACAGGGTTCGAAGTTAACTTTAAAAACTGCTTCCCCATAGGGCAAGTGCCACTAAAATTTGCCTTGCCCGAGTGGCCAAATTACTTGCCCAACTTGGGCAAGTGACAATTTTTTTTCTCTTGCCCTGAGTGACTTTTTGTATGACAAAGTGTCTAATTACTAATTGCATGAATTTTTTGTTCGGACAGTTCCCGCCTAGAAAGAATTAAAAATACGTTACAATCATAAGTGTTGCTTATATAAAAATGTATCATGTATTAACACATTAATTAGGTGTCTGCTGACCCAGGATTATGTTATTAAGATAAGATGTCCTTTATTAGTCCCACAATGGGGAAATTTGAGGTGTTACAGCAGCAAAGATATAGAGAAAAGGCTCAATAGTGAGCCACGCTGCTGTAAACAGGCAGCCACTCGCGCGGCGCCGGAACCGGTTGTTATGTAACCCCCGATTACTTAAAGATAGTGTTAGTTTGATATTTAATAAATTGGACCAGACTCTAGATTCTCGAAGGCTACAATAGTGATAATTGATAGGTGTGTGAATGAAATAGCTGGAGGCAGAAATGAGCAACAACAATAACTGTATTAACATGGAAAACAAAACAATTATTTACAAATTCACAGCCGGCATCATATACATAAAATAAATCACAAATCCCAAAAATTAGAAATAATAATCCCAAAGTCCTACTGAGCTCAGTAATATTTTGTTTAAGTCAGTCAATGTTCTTTCCGGTAGTCTTGGGGAAAAAAGTCTTGTCGTGGTGGTAATTAGGTGTGTTACCACGTGATGTTCACAAAGAAGTTGGTGAAGACTGTGGTTCCTTTATCGCAGATGTGGTTCTGGGCTCAGGCTCGCCATCTCCATCAAAGGAGAATCCATTCAGTTTCGGATCTTGGTTTAATGCCAAGACAAAAAACCCAGCCTGCATAACAATAATGAAATTATTGTATGCAGCTAATAAGTCTATTATCAGTTTCCAGTATCATCAGTCGCTATAGCTCTATAGTTTTCAATTATCATAAATACTGCATCTAAATATCACATTTATAACAGTTATTAATTTACATGCATGTTTTCCAAATTGTCATTGTAACACATGAAATGAACTCATGAGCTAACAATAAACACATTTCTCAATATGTCCAATTTCTCAATAACCATGTTTTATGGTTTACATATCAATCACTTCAATAAAGAAATAATTGTATAACAAACATAACTGAGTCAATTCAACATTTCACTTTTAACACATATTACATCAAAATGAGCAGTTATACATTTGTTTGTCAACATAAACCTTGCTTTAGAAAGACCTTAAAACAAGTAAAATCAACTCTTTCACTGTAAACAAGCAGTACATTTCCACTCGCGATTAGCATTAGCTTAACGTTAGCTTAGCGTTAGCCTCACATAAACGTTTTTACGACAGTCCATAGCAAGTGCATGGCGACTCACCAATACGACGTTCAAGTACGAACACGGTCGAATTGTCACAGACCCTCAGTTCTCACTGGTATCCACACTTGAGATAAAACATTTCCCAATTAACATTTTATTATTGGTCACATTTATATCAACTTCAATAAGTATTTCACTCACCGAACGGCACATTAGCATTAGATATCGTCACGCAACCTTTCAGTAGGGTGTCCAGGCGTAAAAGAACGATATACACAGCTAATCTCGAGATAGCATCTCGAGAAGGCGGGACAACTTGACTTTGACGAATCAGAAAGTCATAATCAGATGAATGACACTCCAAACAGGAAATCAAGTAGACGAGAGATATACACTTCCTCTTAACACAATAAATGTTTTTTCAAAATAAAATGGTGTTTTCTCTACTGGGTTACATTATGTTATGTTATATATCAAAGAGAATGTGGAATGACACTGAACGATGGAAGGTGGAAGCATGTGGAAAGATCGTGAATGACATTGAATGATTTGGAATGACACTGAAAGATTTTGAATAATACTGAATGACACTGAATGAAGTAAAACTTTCTGGGAACGGGCCAATTCAAGATAGCTGCCGCACTGTGGGGGAGGCTTTGGTACCAAATTTGGAAAGAGACCCAAACGGTTGGGTCCATTTTATATCAGTGTGGGGGTGAAACGTTGGTCTTGGCGGAGCTGTCTGAATATTGGAGAAGTGAGAAGACAAAGTAAAACAGAACAATTAAAATCACTCTTCAAATACATATTGTTTGGTAAGCAGAGCATGATTTACAGCTCACCATTTTATTGCATGCACCAAGCATGTTATACATTTTTCTGTCCACGGGATGGCGTAGTCAAGAAAAATGAAGCATCTCGAAGCCCATTCGTGTGTGAAGTATTTCCCTGCAGGGCTTGGCTGCTTTATGGGGCTTCATTTTGCCATCACTAGTTTTAGATAGTTTTAATTTTTGAAAGAGCATTTTCATTTTACAGTGAACCCTCGCTACTTCGCGGTTCACCTTTCGCGGGTTCAGTGCTTCGCGGGTCTAAAAAATATTCGGGGGCATTGTAGTTTCGCCGAGCGGCACGACGGGGCGCTGGAGCTGTTAGACGGCCGGCATGCGCCGAAGAAGAGCGTGGGCGAAGAGGAGAGTGGACGAAGAAGAGCACGTTCCCCCGGGCACGATTTGGGGCGACGTTTCGCGCGGTTCGGACCGTACCAGAGCTCCGGCCAGCGTGCGTGGCAGTTAAGCCGAAGAGGAACAACTTCCGCCCGGGCACTAGCGGGGCGACATTTCGCTCTGTTCGGGAGCGTACGAGAGCTCCGGAGGAGGCCGGCCGGCGTGCGTGGCAGTTAAGCCGAAGAGGAGCACCTTCCCCGGGCACGGGCGGTGTCAAGCGGCCCCTAAGTTTAACCGAATGGAAGCTCCGGAGGAGGAGGGCATGCTCGCGTCACAGTTAAGCCGAAGAGAAGCACCTTCCCCGGGCACGGGCGGTGCCAAGCGGCCCTTAAGTTTAACCGAATGGAAGCTCCGGGGGAGGAGGGCGGGCGTGTGTCACAGTTAAGCCGAATAGGAGCACCTTCCCCGGGCACGGGCGGGGCGAAATGAAACCGAGTTCAATCGAACGGAGACACGCTTCGGGGGAGCAGGTCCGGCGTGCATGACAATTAAGCCGAAGAGGAGCACCTCTTCCGCCCGAGCACGAGCGGAGCGCGAGGCTGTCAGTTATGAATGAATAAATGAATAAAAAAAATAAATGAAGAATGCCACCTTTCATTTCACAGGGCACACCGGACGGCGTACCAACAGGTAAAGGTCGAAGCAATTAAAAAAATACAAAAAGAAGTAATTGAATAAATACAAAAATAATGGCTGGGGAATAAAAAAATAATAAGTTTTAATAATATTTTTTTTTTTTGTTATAGCATGAATTTCACTCTCTCTCTCTCTACCCGTGTATATATATATATATATATATATATTTATTAATTTTTTTTTTTTAAACATTTTTGAAGGTGCACCACTACTTCGCACTTTTTTTTTTAAGCATTTTTGAAGGTGCGCCGCTACTTCGCAGATTTTCAGTTTTCGCGGGTGGTCTCGGTCCCCATTAACCGCGATAACCGAGGGTTCACTGTATTTTTTTCATTATCGAATTTTATTTTTTTCTATTCAAGTTTTGAGTTCATTTTCGTTTACTAAAATAACCTTGGGCTGCAACTACTATCACAGCAACGGCTCATTATATTTTGGCTGCTAAATATGCCAATTTGTCAGAGAGAAGACCGTGACAAAGAATGGCCCAATCGCAATAAACACTCTACACCATACGTTCCTCGTTGACGTGTACATGGGGTGTTGCAGAGCACAGGTTCCAAGCGTACCGATATTGCAAAATTGGGACAATGCGTGTGACGACACCAACTTCCGCCTCCTATGTCATCGAGCTTGGCGGCACGTTATCATTATGTATTTATTTGTAACAATTTTGACGTGACGTTGAGAGTGATATTAAAACTTAAGTAATGTGGTAGTTAGGAAAAAACCCTGGCTTGGGACCCACCGGAACAAGCTATAGCTTCATTTATACTATTTGAGGCGCTCTCACAATCTGCGGCGCATGCACACAAGGTCGCTAAGTACGCTAGCTGCACTCGGACAAAACACGTAGGTGACTTTAAAAGAGTGACCGAAATTGCACACATGCAACTGTTTATCATAATGTCATAATTCGATATGTACATTTGAAGAGAATTTTTTTCAGCATGGGCACAAGAATTCAACCGAACATCGCCAGTTCAATGGGATTTTGGTTAAGTCCGCAAATAATTGTGGACAATATACTTTGGCTGCGCGCTCGAATAATTTTACTCGTATATACTTCAATGAGGGTGTAGTGTGGGTATCGGGATCTTTAACACGCCCTAACACGAAGCTGACTCTCCAACCGCCACAGCATTTTAATGACGAAATTATAAAATAAACAAAAACACTGTTCAACAACATAAAATAAAATAAAAAATCACATCATACTTACATTTATAAACTTTAATCCTCAAGAACATTATTCTCAGGTTGACCGAAAGACGAGGACACGGGAGCGCCTCGGGCATGTTCTTCTTCCTTGTGTAGGCGAATGACATTTTAAGGTGCTTGTCCGCCACCTGCTGTGCTGAACTATGTATTAAATAAGAAAAGCAAATTGTTGAATGTTTTTTCCCCAATGAAGACTGAATTGTAAAATACCCGGAAATGGCTTTTCTGTTTTATTGTGCATTTAAAAAAAATTCAGATTGTCCTTTTTTGTTGAGATAATTGTTGAATATTGAAATTGCACATGTAACTGGTAATTTAGTTTTAGATATTATTTGAACCAGTGGAGGGCCATGCATTTCACACCTGGGCCTTCAATGAAGTCCTACTTCGTCCTACTTGAATAAATCCCCCTCATAATACCATAATTTATGACACCACGGGTGGACAAACAATATACAGAAAAGCACTTAGACAGCACTGACCGAGTGTTGGACGATATAGCTTCTCTTGAAAGGTCCGTGTTGAAAATGGCCTCGCAAGTGAATCTTCAATTTCTAAAGATAAAGATGTCTTTTAATTGTCCCATAACGGGGACATTTGCAGTGTTACAGCAGCAAAGATATACATCACACAGTGGCACCGACGTAATGTAGCCGTTAATGTATAACATTGGCAGCAGGCATTCATAAAAAGCATGCAAATATACACAGTATATACGTATATACACAGATCCCCATGTATATACACACTTACAGCCCACAACATATACAAGTGTAAGGAAACACTCCTAATGCCTGTCTATGGTTCAGAGGGGAAATAAATAAAAACGCTGCAATGATAAAAAAAAATACTGAATGATTGAAAATACTGCAATGATAAAAATACTGCAAGAATAAAAGTACTGTACCCAGCCAACATGTCCAACTGGGCCCCAAATGGGGTAAATGCGGGATTCCTGGGTACCAAGTGGGAATGGGCTAGAAGTGGGCAATGGTACAGGGTTCCATGTGGGCGCCATCTGGGATTGGTGGGCATGGGCTTAAACTGGGCAAATGTTGTGGGTGCAATACGGGTTGTGTATGGGCTAAGTGGGCATGGGTTAGAACTGGTAAAGATAAAGATAAAGATGTCCTTTATTAGTCCCACAATGGGGAAATTTGAGGTGTTACAGCAGCAAAGATATAGCTCACACAGAGTCGGCGGCGTAATGTAGCCGTTAATGTATAACATTAGCAGCAGACATTCATAAAAAGCATGCAAATATACACAGTATAAACGTATCTAAGTGTAAGGAAACACTCCTAATGTCTGTCCATTATACAGAGGGGAAAATGCTGTAATGATAAAAACTACTGAATCTACTACTGAAACCATTTATAGGTCCTATTTGGGTTATGTGTGGGCTAAGTGGGCATGGGTTAGAACTGGTCAACCATGTGAGGGTCTCATATGGGCTGTATATGGGCCAAGTGGGCATGGGTTAGAGCTGGTCAACCATGTCTGGGTCCTATTTGGGTTATGTGTGGGCTAAGTGGGCATGGGTTAGAAGTGGTCACCATTTATCGGTCCTGTTTGGGTTATGTGTGGGATAAGTGGGCATAGGTTAGAGCTGGTCAACCATGTCTGGGTCCTGTATGGGTTATAGATGAGCTAAGCGGGCATGGGTTTGAAAATTTGTTCTGTAGCCTTTTTGATATTTAATGCATGCTATGCTAATAGTAACCACCCGAAGACTATTCTCAGTAGAACTATTCAATGGATGCCAAAACGATAGAGACATGGCCATGGAGCCTATGCTGCGAGATTGTGAAAGGACTAAAATAAGTGTAGGATTTTTGAGGACCAGAAGTCAGCTTTTATTAGGTTTGACATTGATTTAACTTATGGAACAATGCAAATTATGGTCGGGTTGTTGTTGGACTTTTTCCGCTTTTGACTAAGGGACGGGTGTTTTTATTTTCTGGGACTCTTTAGAACAAGCGGCACGGTGGCGGACTGGTTAGCAAGTCCGCATCACAGTACAGAAGTGCAAGGTTCTCCCTGTGCCTGCTAGGGTTTTCGCCGGTTTCCTCCCACTTTCCAAAAACATTCATGATAGGTTGATTGGTCACTGGTCCAAGGTCTGAGTGTGAGAGCGGATGGTTGCTTGTCTCTGTGTGCCCTGCGATTGACTGGCAACCAGTTCAGGGTGTACCCTGTCGACTGCCCGAAGACAGCTGGGATAGGCTCCAGCACTCCCGGGGACCCTTGTGAGGACAAGAAGCAGTACAGAGGATTGATTGATTTATTAAAATTAAAATTAAATTCATGTATTTATCTATGCTAAATTTAACAAGGCTGGACGTTATATTTTGTGAATTTACATGTACCCCCAACTGTGACTTAATAACCCTTAAGGGACAAGATAACATTTTATAATATTCCAGACAGCTAAGATTGTCATCTATGAACTATTTGACAAGGCAGGTCCAGCATTGTCAGCCACATCCAACAGTCAACACAGTTACTTTTTTTTTAATAAACAAAATCAACATTATTAATTAATGTTATTTTATTAATTCTGTATGCTGTGAAAGATCTTTATTCAAAGTATATTTGAAGTTATTTCTACCTTATTGCTTGATTTTTGTAGATTCAAGTTGGAGTTGTCAAAATTACAGATTCTTTTGAAGGCAGCATATTCAAACTGTGAGAAAAGGAGCGAATGCAAGCTACGCGGTCTTTGAGGTGCGGCAGAAGAGCTGAAAGCACGGTGAGTCCCGAACGATAATTGAATTAATTAATTAATCTTGGGTAAATGTCTGGCTCTCATTTTTTAGACTTACTTTACAATGTGTTTTGTAATTTTTCAAGGTTGCCTGTGTTGGAAAACTGCTTGGTGCGTTAGCTAAAACACAGTATGCTAAAATGATAAGTGACGAGAACACAGAGGGTATATCAACAACGTACGTACTCGAATTATTTTGGGGAAAACTTAAGTACATTATAATCACCCTTTTAATAATACTGATAAGCGTTGTGTGTTTTATTTATTTTTATGAGGACCTTTACAACGAGCTACATATTGTTAGCATTGGGCCTACGACGCTAAACACAGTGTCCCTCGATCTCTCTCCAAAATTCTCCAAAAGACTTAAGCTTTCACTCAAATTAATACAATCTACTCCACTAGCTCATTTAAGGCTTTTTTGTGATGTGTTTGATTTGGGTAAGTAAAGCAAAACATATTAACTGTTGAATGTTGCCTGTTATTTAAATAATAGAAATTCAAGATGAAAGTTGAACAGATATTGAAATGCTAGATTGGCTCATTCAGAATCATGCCACAATGTGCTTTGTATGTTTTGTGTGTGGGTTTATCAAGCTCTAATTCAATGCAGTGTCCAAAACGAGCGCGCATAATTGTTGGATGAATGTTGGTTAATAGAGTCACATAATAGTTAAAATTCCAACAGTTGAACAGATGTTGAAATGCTAGATTGGCTCATTCAGAATCATGCCACAATGTGCTTTGTATGTTTTGTGTGTAGGCTTATCAAGCTCTAATTCAATGCAGTGTTGAGCTGCATTTGAGAGGAACTACGTAAGTAACTAATGTGGAAAAATTGTGACTTCTTTGTGTACTTTTATTTTGAATATTCAAATTTTGTGGGTAAAGGTTAGAGAAAATAAGTTAAAAATGAGAGCTGTACAGGTATTTAAGTTTTTGGTTTGTAAAATACCCGAATGTGGGTTTCAGCAGGTGAGGCAATGATTGGACAGAGCAAAAGCTATGCTCCAAAATAGAAGTGATTACACCTTCACTAGACTAACCTGCAGCTAATTACATAATTATAAAATTAACACTTTAACCTGGCTTCCCCATCACAGATGTATTCTTTTAAATGCAAAGCTTTTTGTTCTAGCTTTTGTTGTTAAATGACATTCATGCCCAAGTGTCTATGCATCCATTGCAGGGATGTTTTCTCAAGTGACGAGTCTGAAGCCTGTGATGACGAAGTACCATCTACACCTCCCCATGGATTGTCACAGAGAAAAAGCTTCCTAACCAAGAGAGGCGCTGCAGAAGGTCCTTGAGTACGTCCAACGTGTTGAGTCTGTGAGTCTACTGCAGGATCTAATGCAGGTATGAAAATGATGAAATTTTAATGTATTATCTTCAAAATTATAAATAATTATTTAATTTCTTGAAATATAAAATTAGGTACCCTAAACCCAAGTAGGAACCCCAGTCCCAGTACATTCCTGATTCTGGAGCTACAGAGATCAAACCATCCTACTGTATCACTAAATAGCCCCACCTCTAAAACCCTGATTCGGAAGGCCGAGTTGAAAGACTTCAGAGTTCAAGATGGTCAACTGCAACTATGATAAGCCGAATGTGTTCACCCCAAGTCGGAAACTGAGAAAAAGACTCAATTTTCACATGATTTCAGTCCCTTCTATATTTAAAAGAATGTATTGGGGCTCTAAAAATGTGAAATATTTTTACAAGTATTTCTTTTACTACTCATAGGCAGTTTCATAATAATAGTACAATTTGGCATCGTGTATTGTTTTTTGGTTCCATTCAAAATGCACAAGACGTATAGACATATTTTGTTTGTGGATCGCTGCAGCATCACACGAGCGCACAGAGACAAACGTGGCAGCAACTTAAAACAATTAAAATATCGAATCGAAATCGAGAACTGAAAATCAAAAATCGAATCGGGGCTTGAGTGAATCGTTACCTCCCTAATCATAATCATTTTGGTAGAATGTTGGGCTCTTGCCCTTTGAGTGTATATGGCGTTACCGAAGCTGTTCACTTAATCGACAATTCCTTTCCTGTGACGTTTATCATACCCAGTTTAACTGCCAAAATATTTTTAAGTGTGTGATGATTATCTGGATCGAGTGACACCCATGTTATAATGGTTGCAGGTATTGGTGGATTGGACGATAGTGTCAGAACAATGATGGCGTTCATCATGACAAATCCTCTGTCTCTGAAGTACAATCTCTTTGGACATCGTAGCAAGAACAAGCGCCGAGACCTGCCTTTTTCTGATGTTCTATACGGTAATATATTTTATTTATTTTTTTTTTTAAGGGATTGTGGTGTGAAGACATTTCAGCATGTCCCATAAGGTTTCACAATCATTAAATAGCTTTACTAAGTTGGCTTCTTGTCTTTTTTGTTTTAGGAGCACTGAAAAGGAATGGAGCCACAAAGGACATCAACGAGAAGGACACAGGCAACCCTGTCCAAGTGGTTCATGGGAGCTTGTGATCAAGGTGGGAATAGGGCAGTTCGAGCTCGGAGATCTCAAGGCAACTGTCAGGTTTAAAACGTCCTGACGCCATTTTTAGACTGAAGGTGACATAAATCCAGACCAAACCAGTTAGAGTTTTGTTTTTGACCATTCGCGAATGGGAGAGGAAGTCAGGAGGTGAAGCAGGCGTCTTGCCAGTTCAATCTCGCGCACTCTCTCTCACTCTCTACCACCCGTTCGGTCTTTTATCAGCAACCTAAGCAGACAATGGAGGTCTGTCTGAAATTCTAGCAGGCAGGCAGGAAGCAATCAACCACAGTAGTCAGTCAGGAATTCGAAACTAAAGTGTGTGCGTGTGTTCCAGTTGTGCGCGTGTGTGCTAAAGCAATAATGTGAGTGTCTGTGTGTGTGTGCGCAATTATAACTGATACAAATAGTGTATAAAAACATGATTAGAAATACACAAACTATTTACATATCCTCATCCCATCTCACATTCCCCCGTTTGTGGGTTTAAATCATGTCCTTACGGCTTTAAGACAGATCATCATAATGAAATCATACAACAGTGTGGTCATCCGTGGAGGGGCGAAAACCCTCAGTAGGGACAAAATTCCCCTCCTCCCTTCCGGCGTGGAACGAGATTCTCATGGTATGTTGGTCACTTGGGAATAAAACATAAAAAAACTTCAATATACCTAGTGAAAAATAACAAAACTGTCTCCACGCAGAGCTTGTCTCCACGCAGAGCTTGTCTCTGCGGCGACTTGATGGAGGCCCTTGCCTCGTTGTAGGAGGGGACAGCCGTCTTTACCTCCCGGATCTTCGTGTGTGGTGTATGTGTGTGCATGTGTGGGGGCAGGGGCAAAAGGGTCCATGTGTTATTTAGGTTTCAGTGTCCAGTTCGAGTTTGTCATTGTCCAGTTCGAATTCGTCATTCTCAACATCAATCAGGTTGTAATGGTACATTTGGGCAACAAACATGCAGTTAATAATCATCTTTGTCATAAGAATAATGCAACATGAACAGACTACACATAACAAAAATGAAAACCATAATTATCCCGATATATTGTCTTTCAAATTCTTCGTAGTGGTCATAACATCAATAATTGTTTCATTTTATTAAAAATGTAAATGCAGTAATGTTCTCCAATCAAGGCTAAAATTCTTTATGTACGTCATTAATTTCCAAACAATATCTAATCTTTTTGTTCTGTGGCTTCAACATTCGTATCTGTGGCTGGTTGTGCGGTTCCGATGTGCGTGTGGTCCGATATTGTGACTCAGGTGGGCTCCTGTTCGAGGGATTCGCGTTGCTCGGCCTTTAGCTGGAAACCGGAGAAGCTTGTACTGCAACTGGTGGATCCAGCTGCCACGCCCCGCGACCTTTGCTGCCGTCGGGGTCACTGCAATCATCTGGCGAGGGCCATCTCAGCATTCACTTGTCCCAACGAAGTCGTTTCAGCACCTTGAAGAAGAGTTGGTCTCCCACACGGACGTGATTTCTCTGTGGATCAGAACACACTGGCCAGTAATTGCGTCTTTTTTTTTTTTTTCTTTTTGGTCAAAACATGTTTCCCATGTGGACTGGGACTGATGTGCCAGTCGCTGGTGGTTCTGATGAACCTGAGAGTCGATAGGGGATAGTGTCCTAACTTCGGCTGGCACTATCCTCATTGCTGTGATTGAAACACAGTCTGGTCATTATCTCCTTTTTTTCCCTCATATTCTTGATAAGTCTGCCCTTAACAGTCCCATTAGTGCGTTCCACAAGTCCTGCAGACTGTATGCACAATGACGCTTTGAGTCAATTTTGCAACAACTGTCCCACTTGTTACAACATCATTCACAAAATGCATAATTTTCACTTCAAATCACTTCTTGAAATTCCAAATGTCAGGATAATTTGTGTTAGGTTGAAGATGTATTTTATCCCATATTTTACTCTATTAGTATTGCAAAAGAATTGTTCCACAGCGTGACCCATGTTTGACCATATGGATGAGAAGACTTCACAGAGAAGCGGATGCCTGAAGACTGGATCAACGTCTGCAACATCAAAGGAGGTGTGCTGAGACACACCTCTGAAACAAAAGGACTGAGACTTTAGTACCAGAGCACTAAAAGGGCATATCTGCCTTTTCAATCAGTGGATGACTGCCATTGATGTCTGTCTTTCCTCTTGTGTCTGAGATGTTTACATGTTCCTGCTGGTGCTCCCCCCTTCATCCCTTAGTGCAAATACATTGTATTGTTAGGGACTTCCCTAATAAAATAGAGGGCTCGGCGGAGTGTGCTCCAGAACGAATTTGGAGATGTAACTGAGCACACCTCTGTTCGTTCTCCTCGCGAGTAAAAGATCAACTCTTGTCTTCCTTCCATTCATTTAGCCTATGTTCAGTGAATGCTTAGGTGATTGAACCTGACAATTTGATTACACAACACTTTTTCCAACTGTTTTAGCATCAACATATGTTGTCGGAAACAACTTAATCCATTTTGAAAACATATGAATTACAACCAAACAATATTGCATCTCAAACAAATAACACTGTCTAAAAAAAAGTTTTTTGTTGAAAAGTCTGTATGTGGGAACAATTTCATATCATACTACCCCTCTCTTGACACATGGTTATGCTCGTGTGTCACTCTTATTACTTTTCCAATCAATGAATTAGGCAGCCAGGATTTGCCATCTGCCAATTTGCTGATCCTGTCCTCAGCAATGTTTGCACCTTTGTTCTCCCAATTTGTGCGTTCAATTACTGGTACCTTTTTCCCTGGCGTGGGATCAAATTGTCAAGTTGATTTTCTGCGTGTGTGTGCGTGTGGGGGTGTGTTCATTTTCCCTTTTAGCTGCGCTGTGTCGATATAAAGGCGAGGCAGTTTCCAATTGTAATTGTGTCATTTTCTGTTAAGTGAATTTTGCGTTCACAAATAACTATTTTAGACGTGCTTTATGCACAACTTTTCTTTTCCTGTTGTGGTTTTTAAAGCCCAATGTCGACAGAACGCATGAACATTTATCTTGACTGTCAGTCCACATTGTAACCATACAACTCATACAAGATGGGAAACCCCAAATTTTAATTAGCTCACACCCGCCTACGCTCTTCCTGCTTATCCTAACAATCTCTTATCCGTTGGTATCACAATGTTAGTACTCCCATCGCATAAAAGTCAGTTTGATTTCAGGCTGCGACCTTGGTTCTCAAACACTTTTACTTCTTATCAGTCTGGAATGCGCACCTGGTCTGTGTTACAAGTCTGAGTTCCTCCAGTCGGGAGGAAGGTCAAGTCGCGGTTTGGTGATAATTTGGACGGCTCCACAGTCGTGTGGTGCCTCCTAGATGATGCGGGGAAAAAATGACGCTGGGCTGAAATGCACCGCAACTTATCAGTATAATGTGTCCCTGTGACAATTAGGCCGGCGTGCAATGTGAATGTGGTGGGAAAAGAATGTAATTTTTTGATTCCTTAAAGCAGCAGTGAAAGCTCTTAATCACACTCTAAGTGGTTCTCTGCCACGAAATCCAAATTGTTGTGACTAAATATGCAAATGAATTCATTTTGCCCTGGTTCCTGCAGTAACCCAGGCTAATGAAGTCATTTTTTGCAGTCACTGTTTTGCTCAAATGGCTTATAATAATTTGGTAGTGCGTTAAGATGCTTTGTCGATACAATCTTGTAGTGTATCTTCACAAGTTCCAACATACACAACCCATTCCATGGCCATGACGATACTGTTTTAAAGATTACCAAGGCTTGTTGGACCTTTCTCTGCCACATAAATTACAGCCCTGAGAGGCACTGGGCCTCAACTTTATCTATGAAGGGTCAGGGATTTAATGGGGGTCACCGAGGCGTCCCAAGGAAAGTTTTTACAGAAAAGTGGTCTGGCAATATCTTTTCTCTTTCTTATCACTGACAATGCGCCCCTTTAAAGTTTTGACGTTTGTTTGAATTCGCCCGTGCTTATTAATTCTATTGAAGTCCAATTTTGTCAGTGTATCACGGCCTAATGAGTAAAACGCATGTTGATGTAGAACTCCTTCTACACACACTTTTATGTTTGACTTTTTACGTCACGTGATCCTCCATTGCTACCACAACTCGTCCTGAAAAGTTAATGTTTTGTAACAAGACTTACTGCTTCCTCCTTTCTTTCTTTTCTTTTTCCTTCCTTCTGCCCAACACGTTCATGCTTTCTGTGCATAATTTAGAATTTTCTTTTCCATTTTACAAGTTGGCCAATTTAAATTAGGTTGTTTTATTTGAAAAGCCTGTAATTCCTTTTTTTTCCCCTTTTCACCTAATCACAAATTTCTTATCACAAAAATGAACATGTTAATTCTATTTTATTTCCTATTTTTCCAATCTTGTGACTCATTTCACTTCAACCAGTTCTACCTTAAAGTGGACAAGTACACATCAATGTTTTTTGTAGTTTCTATTTTCTTCTCTGCTTTAATGAAAATTATAGCCCTTCTAGACAAATTTTTCCTGTGTCATTTCTATCTCTGCATTTCATTCCATTTCTGGCCTACCTTAATACTAAAACAAAAATGCTCTTTCAAAAATTAAAACTATCTAAAACTAGTGATGGCAAAATGAAGCCCCATAAAGCAGCCAAGCCCTGCAGGGAAATACTTCACACACGAATGGGCTTCGAGATGCTTCATTTTTCTTGACTACGCCATCCCATGGACAGAAAAATGTATAACATGCTTGGTGCATGCAATAAAATGGTGAGCTGTAAATCATGCTCTGCCCACCAAACAATATGTATTTGAAGAGTGATTTTAATTGTTCTGTTTTACTTTGTCTTCTAACTTCTCCAATATTCAGACAGCTCCGCCGAGACCAACGTTTCACCCCCACACTGATATAAAATGGACCCAACCGTTTGGGTCTCTTTCCAAATTTGGTACCAAAGCCTCCCCCACAGTGCGGCAGCTATCTTGAATTGGCCCGTTCCCAGAAAGTTTTACTTCATTCAGTGTCATTCAGTATTATTCAAAATCTTTCAGTGTCATTCCAAATCATTCAATGTCATTCACAATCTTTCCACATCCTTCCACCTTCCATCGTTCAGTGTAATTCCACATTCTCTTTCATATATAACATAACATAACAATAACATAATCCTGGGTCAGCAGACACCTAATTAATGTGTTAATACATGATACATTTTTCTATAAGCAACCCTTATGATTGTAACGTATTTTTAATTCTTTCTAGGCGGGAACTGTCCGAACAAAAAATTCATGCAATTTGTAATTAGACACTTTGTCATACAAAAAGTCACTCAGGGCAAGAGAAAAAAAATTGTCACTTGCCCAAGTTGGGCAAGTAATTTGGCCACTCGGGCAAGGCAAATTTTAGTGGCACTTGCCCTATGGGCAAGCAGTTTTTAAAGTTAACTTCGAACCCTGTGATGGTGTCTTGTGACCTGTCTTTATCAGCTGATGTTCCATGAAGGCGTGCCTTACCTGTCACAAGAATGAAGGCAAGTCACGCCCCCCGCTGTCCATTCACTCCGCCAAGACGCTGCTCCAGGTGGTAGAGAGGATGAAGGCTCCCTTGTCTCTGTTCATGGTTTTTATGCCTCGCTTGCAGATCTCAATGGCCTCTCTGATCCAGCGCTGTAGTTTGTTCTCTTCTGTGCGGATGACCCTGCCCTTCTCCCGGTCCATGATGTGGTTTTCCCTTTTGCAGTGGTCAGTGATTGCTGATTTGTAATGTTCATGTTGTGCTTGTTCTTTTACTGCTCTGATTTTTTAATTTTTTTGACAGGTAAGTCACACCCTCATGGAACATCAGCTGATAAAGACTGGTCTCAAGACACCATCATGCGACACTGAAGAAGGCGAAAGACTCGCCGAAACATGTCAGGTAAAAAATTAACCTAAAACATAAATGTCTGCTTTGAATGAATCAGTCAAATATCAATAATAAGAAGACAAAATGAACCTAATACAAATAAATGAATGCTTAATAACTCCCCTGCACATGCTCCTAAAAATCCAAACCTTCACCTGTAAATAAAACGTCCCGACCTGAAGACATCTTAATGTTATTATTTTGTTTTACACACAGCGCCGCCAAGTGGAATCAAAAATTTGTTTTTATTTTAATTTTCACGTACTGCACGGTGCCCTTCTGATGAATCCGACTGAAAATTAGTCAGAAAAGACTCAAGACAATGATCTTACTCTCTGCCGAATTTTGTGACGTTTTGGCAAAAGGCGTGGCTATTACGGTGCTGAAAAGTCCGATTGTACTTTGTGACAACAAAAGCTCCGGCAACATGACTCAGATGATCCTATCTTCTCGAAGTTGTACACATTTGAGGATACTTCAGCCCTGAAGACTTCTACCAACTTATTTTTCATCGTAGTAGTAGCGCCACCAACTGGTAAAAGCTAATACAAGTTATTTTCTTGGATGTTTTTCTCCGTGCAACTCAACAAGGTCGCCCTCATATATGCTCGGATTACTGTTTCGGCCATGAGGATGTCACAATACGAAATTCGTCCTTTTTCGTGAAAGGTTGTGGGAGTGGCATTGCACTGTTCGTCAATAAAACAACGCTGATTATGAGGTTGTAAATATGAACGACAACTCGTGAAACTTTACACACACATCAGGCCGAGCAAATTTATCAATATTTTATACATTAGTTGTGCAGCTTTTTTGAAATGGCTCGCCATGGCCCTCAAGAAATGTTCAAAAAAGCAGCCCTGGTTGAGTGTTTCACCTCGCCTTTTGTAAATTTTATGGAGTACAGTGAACCCTCGGTTATCGCGGTTAATGGGGACCGAGACCACCCGCGAAAACTGAAAATCCGCGAAGTAGCGGCACACCTTCAAAAATGCTTAAAAAAAAATACAATATATATAATAAATATATAAATATATATATATATATATATATATATATATATATATATATATATATATATATATATATATATATATACGGGGAGAGAGAGAGTGAAATTCATGTTATAACAAAAAAACCAAATTATTATTAAAACATATTATTTTTTAATTCCCCAGCCATTCTTTTTGTATTTATTTAATTACTACGACTTTTACCTGCTGGTACGCCGTCCGGTGTGCCCTGTGAAATGAAAGGTGGCATTCTTTATTTATTTATTCATTTATTCATTCATAACTGACAGCCTCGCGCTCCGCTCGTGCCCGGGCGGAAGAGGTGCTCCAATTCGGCTTAACTGTGACACACGCCCGCCCTCCTCCCCCGGAGCTTCCATTCGGTTAAACTTAGGGGCCGCTTGGCACCGCCCGTGCCCGGGGAAGGTGCTCCTCTTCGGCTTACTGTGACGCGAGCATGCCCTCCTCCTCCGGAGCTTCCATTCGGTTAAACTTAGGGGCCGCTTGGAACCGCCCGTGCCCGGGGAAGGTGCTCCTCTTCGGCTTACTGTGACGCGAGCATGCCCTCCTCCTCCGGAGCTTCCATTCGGTTAAACTCAGGGGCCGCTTGGAACCGCCCGTGCCCGGGGAAGGTGCTCCTCTACGGCTTAACTGCCACGCACACCGGCCGGAGCTCTGGTACGGTCCGAACCGCGCGAAACGTCGCCACCGATCGTGTCCGGGGGAACGTGCTCTTCTTCGTCCACTCTCCTCTTCGCCCACGCTCTTCTTCGGCGCACGCCGGCCGTCTAACCGCTCCAGCGCCCCGTCGTGCCGCTCGGCGAAACTACAATGCCCCCGAATATTTTTTAGACCCGCGAAGCACTGAACCCGCGAAAGGTGAACCTCGAAGTAGCGAGGGTTCACTGTATGTATAAGACCAAGACCTACAAAAAAGTCTCTTGGAGCAATGAGCTAGGTTTTACAGGAAGTCGGCCATTTTGAATTTACTTAAAAGGGGGCGGGTCTCCACAATGGACTTTGTGTAGAAATTATTATTGGGGCCCGAGCAGCGACCGCGGCGAGGTCCCAATTGTTTTTGTAGAAAATATTATTACTTTTATTATTATTATTATAATTATTATTATTATTAGGGCCTGAGCAGCGACCGCTAAGAAGTCCCTATTGTTTTTGTAGAAATTATTATTATTATTATTTTTCCGATTGTTCGATCGCATTTTTGACCCCCGAAACATGCACAAAAACTCACCAAACTTGGCAGTCTCATCGGGCATGGCGAAAAATTTGATATTTTTTAACGTCTAATATGAACAGGAAGTGAGTTATGAATTTTTGAAAGTCCGACTTTTGCCCTTTTTTGCATGTTTACAGGGGTCATTCTTTTGCACCCTGATCCTAAAGGCTTCATCTGATTGCCTTAAAGTTCTGTCTGTAGCATCTGAAGACCTGGGACAAACACTGGGGCTAAAATTTTTTGTTTCCGAAATACTATATGACGGGGGCGGGGCATCAAAGTTTTCACTTAAGATTTCCTTCGCCGCAATGGACAAAATGCTTAATAACTCTCCTGCACATGCTGCTAAAAATCCAAAACTTCACATGTACATAAAGAGTCTGTACCTGAAGACATCTATATGTTTATATTCAGTTATACACCTTGCGCCAATCAATATCATTTTTTACATTTTGACGTACTGCACGGTGCCCTTTTAACGAATCTGATTGAAAATTGGCTAGAAAAGACTCAAGACATTGATCTTACTCTATCCCTATTTTTACGACTTTCCTTCAAAGGGCGTGGCTATTACGGTGCCGCAGAGTCTGATTATTCTCCGTGGCAACAAAAGTTCCTGCAAAATGATTCAGATGATCCATCTTCTGGAAATCTTTCACATTTGAGGATATTCAGGCCCTGAAGACGGCTGCCAACTTATTTTTGATCGCAGTGGTAGTGCTACCAACTGGTTAAAACAAATACAAATTATTTTCGTTGATGTTTTTCTCCGGGCAGGTGAACAAAATCTACCTTATATTTGCTCGGATGAGTGTTTAGGCCTTGAGCATGTCACAATACGAAAGTCTTTCGCCTTCTTCAGAGTGTCACATGATGCTGTCTTGTGACCCGTCTTTATCAGCTGATGTTCCATGAGGGCGTGACTTACCTGTCACAAGAATGAAGGCAAGTCACGCCCCCCGCTGTCCGTTCACTCCGCCAAGATGCTGGTCCAGGTGGTAGAGAGGATGAAGGCTCCCTTGTCTCTGTTCATGGTTTTTATGCCTCGCTTGCAGATCTCAATGGCCTCTCTGATCCAGCGCTGTTGTTTGTTCTCTTCTGTGCGGATGACCCTGCCCTTCTCCCGGTCCATGATGTGGTTTTCCCTTTTGCAGTGGTCAGTGATTGCTGATTTGTAATGTTCATGTTGTGCTTGTTCTTTTACTGCTCTGATTTTTTCATTGTTTTGACAGGTAAGTCACACCCTCATGGAACATCAGCTCAAGACACCATCATGCGACACTCTGAAGAAGGCGAAAGACTCGCCGAAACATGTCAGGTAAAAAATTAACCTAAAACATAATTGTCTGCTTTTAATGAATCAGTCAAATATCAATATTAAGAAGACAAAATGAACCTAATACAAATAAATGAATGCTTAATAACTCCCCTGCACATGCTCCTAAAAATCCAAACCTTCACCTGTAAATAAAACGTCCCGACCTGAAGACATCTTAATGTTATTATTTTGTTATACACACAGTGCCGCCAAGTGGAATCAAAAATTTTTTTTAATTTTAATTTTCACGTACTGCACGGTGCCCTTTTGACGAATCCGACTGAAAATGAGTCAGAAAAGATTCAAGACAATGATCTTACTCTCTGCCGAATTTTGTGACGTTTTGGCAAAAGGCGTGGCTATTAAGGTGCTGAAAAGTCCGATTGTACTCTGTGGCAACAAAAGCTCCGGCAACATGACTCAGATGATCCTATCTTCTCGAAGTTGTACACATTTGAGGATACTTCAGCCCTGAAGACATCTACCAACTTATTTTACATCGTAGTAGTAGCGCCACCAACTGGTAAAAGCTAATACAAGTTATTTTCTTGGATGTTTTTCTCCGTGCAACTCAACAAGGTCGCCCTCATATATGCTCGGATGACTGTTTCGGCCATGAGGATGTCACAATACGAAATTCGTCCTTTTTCATGAAAAGTTGTGGGAGTGGCATTGCACTGTTCGGCAATAAAACAAAGCTGATTATGAGGTTCTAAATATGAACGACAACTTGTAAAACTTTACACACACATCAGGCCGAGCAAATTTATCAATATTTTATACGTTAGTTGTGCAGCTTTTTTGAAATGGCTCGCCATGGCCCTCGAGAAATGTTAAAAAAAGCAGCTCTGGTTGAGTGTTTCACCTCGCTTTTTGTAAATTTTATGGAGTACAGTGAACCCTCGGTTATCGCGGTTAACGGGGACCGAGACCACCCGCGAAAACTGAAAATCCGCGAAGTAGCGGCGCACCTTCAAAAATGCTTAAAAAAAATAAACAGGTCACTGCTCGGGCCCTAATAATAATAATAATAATAATTTCCACAAAAACAATGGGGACCTCGTAGCGGTCGCTGCTCGGGCCCTAATAATAATTTCTACAAAAACAATAGGGACCTCGCCGCGGTCGCTGCTCGGGCCCCAATAATAATTTCTACACAAAGTCCATTGTGGTGACCCGCCCCCTTTTAAGTAAATTCAAAATGGCCGACTTCCTGTAAAACCTAGCTCATTGCTCCAAGAGTCTTTTTTGTAGGTCTTGGTCTTATACATACAGTGAACCCTCGCTACTTGGCGGTTCACCTTTCGCGGGTTCAGTGCTTCGCGGGTCTAAAAAATATTCTGGGGCATTGTAGTTTCGCCGAGCGGCACGACGGGGCGCTGGAGCGGTTAGACGGCCGGCGTGCGCCAAAGAAGAGCGTGGGCGAAGAGGAGAGTGGACGAAGAAGAGCACGTTCCCCCGGACACGATCGGTGGCGACGTTTCGCGCGGTTCGGACAGTACCAGAGCTCCGGCCGGCGTGCGTGGCAGTTAAGCCGTAGAGGAGCACCTTCCCCGGGCACGGGCGGTGCCAAGCGGCCCCTAAGTTTAACCGAATGGAAGCTCCGGAGGAGGAGGGCATGCTCGCGTCACAGTAAGCCGAAGAGGAGCACCTTCCCCGGGCACGGGCGGCTCCAAGCGGCCCCTAAGTTTAACCGAATGGAAGCTCCGGAGGAGGAGGGCATGCTCGCGTCACAGTAAGCCGAAGAGGAGCACCTTCCCCGGGCACGGGCGGTGCCAAGCGGCCCCTAAGTTTAACCGAATGGAAGCTCCGGGGGAGGAGGGTGGGCGTGTGTCACAGTTAAGCCGAATTGGAGCACCTCTTCCGCCCGGGCACGAGCGGAGCGCGAAGCTGTCAGTTATGAATGAATAAATGAATAAATAAATAAATAAATAAAGAATGGCACCTTTCATTTCACAGGGCACACCAGACGGCGTACCAGCAGGTAAAAGTCTGAGTAATTAAATAAATACAAAAAGAATGGCTGGGGAATAAAAAAATAATACGTTTTAATAATAATTTGTTTTTTTTGTTATAACATGAATTTCACTCTCTCTCTCTCTCCCCGTATATATATATCTATATATATTTATTATATATATTGTATTTTTTTTTCAGCATTTTTGAAGGTGCGCCGCTACTTCGCGGATTTTCAGTTTTCGCGGGTGGTCTCGGTCCCCATTAACCGCGATAACCGAGGGTTCACTGTACTCCATAAAATTTACAAAAAGCGAGGTGAAACACTCAACCAGGGCTGCTTTTTTTAACATTTCTCGAGGGCCATGGCGAGCCATTTCAAAATAGCTGCACAACTAACGTATAAAATATTGATAAATTTGCTCTGCCTGATGTGTGTGTAAAGTTTCACGAGTTGTCGTTCATATTTAGAACCTCATAATCAGCGTTGTTTTATTGCCCACAACTTTTCACGAAAAAGGATGAATTTCGTATTGTGACATCCTCATGGCCGAAACAGTCATCCGAGCATATATGAGGGCGACCTTGTTGAGTTGCACGGAGAAAAACATCCAAAAAAATAACTTGTATTAGCTTTTACCAGTTGGTGACGCTACTACTACGATGAAAAATAAGTTGGTGGATGTCTTCAGGGCTGAAGTATCCTCAAATGTGTACAACTTCGAGAAGATAGTATCATCTGAGTAATGTTGCCGGAGCTTTTGTTGCCACAGAGTACAATCGGACTTTTCAGCACCGTAATAGCCACGCCTTTTGCCAAAACGTCACAAAAAACGGCAGAGAGTAAGTGAGTCTTTTCTGACTAATTTTCAGTCGGATTCGTCAAAAGGGCACCGTGCAGTACGTGAAAATTAAAATAAAAAAATATTTTTGATTCCACTTGGCGGCGCTGTGTGTATAATTTTTTTCAGCATGGGCACAAGAATTCCACCGAACATCGCCAGTTCAATGGGATTTTGGTTAAGTCCGCAAATAATTGTGGACAATATACTTTGGCTGCACGCTCGAATAATTTTACTCGTATATACTTCAATGAGGGTGTAGTGTGGGTATCGGGATCTTTAACACGCCCTAACACGAAGCTGACTCTCCAACCGCCACAGCCTTTTAATGACGAAATTATAAAATAAACAAAAACACTGTTCAACAACATAAAATAAAATAAAAAATCACATCATACTTACATTTATAAACTTTAATCCTCAAGAACATTATTCTCAGGTTGACCGAAAGACGAGGACACGGGAGCGCCTCGGGCATGTTCTTCTTCCTTGTGTAGGCGAATGACGTTTTAAGGTGCTTGTCCGCCACCTGCTGTGCTGAACTATGTATTAAATAAGAAAAGCAAATTGTTGAATGTTTTTTCCCCAATGAAGACTGAATTGTAAAATACCCGGAAATGGCTTTTCTGTTTTATTGTGCATTTAAAAAAAATTCAGATTGTCCTTTTTTGTTGAGATAATTGTTGAATATTGAAATTGCACATGTAACTGGTAATTTAGTTTTAGATATTATTTGAACCAGTGGAGGGCCATGCATTTCACACCTGGGCCTTCAATGAAGTCCTACTTCGTCCTACTTGAATAAATCCCCCTCATAATACCATAATTTATGACACCACGGGTGGACAAACAATATACAGAAAAGCACTTAGACAGCACTGACCGAGTGTTGGACGATATAGCTTCTCTTGAAAGGTCCGTGTTGAAAATGGCCTCGCAAGTGAATCTTCAATTTCTAAAGATAAAGATGTCTTTTAATTGTCCCATAACGGGGACATTTGCAGTGTTACAGCAGCAAAGATATACATCACACAGTGGCACCGACGTAATGTAGCCGTTAATGTATAACATTGGCAGCAGGCATTCATAAAAAGCATGCAAATATACACAGTATATACGTATATACACAGATCCCCATGTATATACACACTTACAGCCCACAACATATACAAGTGTAAGGAAACACTCCTAATGCCTGTCTATGGTTCAGAGGGGAAATAAATAAAAACGCTGCAATGATAAAAAAAAATACTGAATGATTGAAAATACTGCAATGATAAAAAATACTGCAAGAATAAAAGTACTGTACCCAGCCAACATGTCCAACTGGGCCCCAAATGGGGTAAATGCGGGATTCCTGGGTACCAAGTGGGAATGGGCTAGAAGTGGGCAATGGTACAGGGTTCCATGTGGGCGCCATCTGGGATTGGTGGGCATGGGCTTAAACTGGGCAAATGTTGTGGGTGCAATACGGGTTGTGTATGGGCTAAGTGGGCATGGGTTAGAACTGGTAAAGATAAAGATAAAGATGTCCTTTATTAGTCCCACAATGGGGAAATTTGAGGTGTTACAGCAGCAAAGATATAGCTCACACAGAGTCGGCGGCGTAATGTAGCCGTTAATGTATAACATTAGCAGCAGACATTCATAAAAAGCATGCAAATATACACAGTATAAACGTATCTAAGTGTAAGGAAACACTCCTAATGTCTGTCCATTATACAGAGGGGAAAATGCTGTAATGATAAAAACTACTGAATCTACTACTGAAACCATTTATAGGTCCTATTTGGGTTATGTGTGGGCTAAGTGGGCATGGGTTAGAACTGGTCAACCATGTGAGGGTCTCATATGGGCTGTATATGGGCCAAGTGGGCATGGGTTAGAGCTGGTCAACCATGTCTGGGTCCTATTTGGGTTATGTGTGGGCTAAGTGGGCATGGGTTAGAAGTGGTCACCATTTATCGGTCCTGTTTGGGTTATGTGTGGGATAAGTGGGCATAGGTTAGAGCTGGTCAACCATGTCTGGGTCCTGTATGGGTTATAGATGAGCTAAGCGGGCATGGGTTTGAAAATTTGTTCTGTAGCCTTTTTGATATTTAATGCATGCTATGCTAATAGTAACCACCCGAAGACTATTCTCAGTAGAACTATTCAATGGATGCCAAAACGATAGAGACATGGCCATGGAGCCTATGCTGCGAGATTGTGAAAGGACTAAAATAAGTGTAGGATTTTTGAGGACCAGAAGTCAGCTTTTATTAGGTTTGACATTGATTTAACTTATGGAACAATGCAAATTATGGTCGGGTTGTTGTTGGACTTTTTCCGCTTTTGACTAAGGGACGGGTGTTTTTATTTTCTGGGACTCTTTAGAACAAGCGGCACGGTGGCGGACTGGTTAGCAAGTCCGCATCACAGTACAGAAGTGCAAGGTTCTCCCTGTGCCTGCTAGGGTTTTCGCCGGTTTCCTCCCACTTTCCAAAAACATTCATGATAGGTTGATTGGTCACTGGTCCAAGGTCTGAGTGTGAGAGCGGATGGTTGCTTGTCTCTGTGTGCCCTGCGATTGACTGGCAACCAGTTCAGGGTGTACCCTGTCGACTGCCCGAAGACAGCTGGGATAGGCTCCAGCACTCCCGGGGACCCTTGTGAGGACAAGAAGCAGTACAGAGGATTGATTGATTTATTAAAATTAAAATTAAATTCATGTATTTATCTATGCTAAATTTAACAAGGCTGGACGTTATATTTTGTGAATTTACATGTACCCCCAACTGTGACTTAATAACCCTTAAGGGACAAGATAACATTTTATAATATTCCAGACAGCTAAGATTGTCATCTATGAACTATTTGACAAGGCAGGTCCAGCATTGTCAGCCACATCCAACAGTCAACACAGTTACTTTTTTTTTAATAAACAAAATCAACATTATTAATTAATGTTATTTTATTAATTCTGTATGCTGTGAAAGATCTTTATTCAAAGTATATTTGAAGTTATTTCTACCTTATTGCTTGATTTTTGTAGATTCAAGTTGGAGTTGTCAAAATTACAGATTCTTTTGAAGGCAGCATATTCAAACTGTGAGAAAAGGAGCGAATGCAAGCTACGCGGTCTTTGAGGTGCGGCAGAAGAGCTGAAAGCACGGTGAGTCCCGAACGATAATTGAATTAATTAATTAATCTTGGGTAAATGTCTGGCTCTCATTTTTTAGACTTACTTTACAATGTGTTTTGTAATTTTTCAAGGTTGCCTGTGTTGGAAAACTGCTTGGTGCGTTAGCTAAAACACAGTATGCTAAAATGATAAGTGACGAGAACACAGAGGGTATATCAACAACGTACGTACTCGAATTATTTTGGGGAAAACTTTAGTACATTATAATCACCCTTTTAATAATACTGATAAGCGTTGTGTGTTTTATTTATTTTTATGAGGACCTTTACAACGAGCTACATATTGTTAGCATTGGGCCTACGACGCTAAACACAGTGTCCCTCGATCTCTCTCCAAAATTCTCCAAAAGACTTAAGCTTTCACTCAAATTAATACAATCTACTCCACTAGCTCATTTAAGGCTTTTTTGTGATGTGTTTGATTTGGGTAAGTAAAGCAAAACATATTAACTGTTGAATGTTGCCTGTTATTTAAATAATAGAAATTCAAGATGAAAGTTGAACAGATATTGAAATGCTAGATTGGCTCATTCAGAATCATGCCACAATGTGCTTTGTATGTTTTGTGTGTGGGTTTATCAAGCTCTAATTCAATGCAGTGTCCAAAACGAGCGCGCATAATTGTTGGATGAATGTTGGTTAATAGAGTCACATAATAGTTAAAATTCCAACAGTTGAACAGATGTTGAAATGCTAGATTGGCTCATTCAGAATCATGCCACAATGTGCTTTGTATGTTTTGTGTGTAGGCTTATCAAGCTCTAATTCAATGCAGTGTTGAGCTGCATTTGAGAGGAACTACGTAAGTAACTAATGTGGAAAAATTGTGACTTCTTTGTGTACTTTTATTTTGAATATTCAAATTTTGTGGGTAAAGGTTAGAGAAAATAAGTTAAAAATGAGAGCTGTACAGGTATTTAAGTTTTTGGTTTGTAAAATACCCGAATGTGGGTTTCAGCAGGTGAGGCAATGATTGGACAGAGCAAAAGCTATGCTCCAAAATAGAAGTGATTACACCTTCACTAGACTAACCTGCAGCTAATTACATAATTATAAAATTAACACTTTAACCTGGCTTCCCCATCACAGATGTATTCTTTTAAATGCAAAGCTTTTTGTTCTAGCTTTTGTTGTTAAATGACATTCATGCCCAAGTGTCTATGCATCCATTGCAGGGATGTTTTCTCAAGTGACGAGTCTGAAGCCTGTGATGACGAAGTACCATCTACACCTCCCCATGGATTGTCACAGAGAAAAAGCTTCCTAACCAAGAGAGGCGCTGCAGAAGGTCCTTGAGTATGTCCAACGTGTTGAGTCTGTGAGTCTACTGCAGGATCTAATGCAGGTATGAAAATGATGAAATTTTAATGTATTATCTTCAAAATTATAAATAATTATTTAATTTCTTGAAATATAAAATTAGGTACCCTAAACCCAAGTAGGAACCCCAGTCCCAGTACATTCCTGATTCTGGAGCTACAGAGATCAAACCATCCTACTGTATCACTAAATAGCCCCACCTCTAAAACCCTGATTCGGAAGGCCGAGTTGAAAGACTTCAGAGTTCAAGATGGTCAACTGCAACTATGATAAGCCGAATGTGTTCACCCCAAGTCGGAAACTGAGAAAAAGACTCAATTTTCACATGATTTCAGTCCCTTCTATATTTAAAAGAATGTATTGGGGCTCTAAAAATGTGAAATATTTTTACAAGTATTTCTTTTACTACTCATAGGCAGTTTCATAATAATAGTACAATTTGGCATCGTGTATTGTTTTTTGGTTCCATTCAAAATGCACAAGACGTATAGACATATTTTGTTTGTGGATCGCTGCAGCATCACACGAGCGCACAGAGACAAACGTGGCAGCAACTTAAAACAATTAAAATATCGAATCGAAATCGAGAACTGAAAATCAAAAATCGAATCGGGGCTTGAGTGAATCGTTACCTCCCTAATCATAATCATTTTGGTAGAATGTTGGGCTCTTGCCCTTTGAGTGTATATGGCGTTACCGAAGCTGTTCACTTAATCGACAATTCCTTTCCTGTGACGTTTATCATACCCAGTTTAACTGCCAAAATATTTTTAAGTGTGTGATGATTATCTGGATCGAGTGACACCCATGTTATAATGGTTGCAGGTATTGGTGGATTGGACGATAGTGTCAGAACAATGATGGCGTTCATCATGACAAATCCTCTGTCTCTGAAGTACAATCTCTTTGGACATCGTAGCAAGAACAAGCGCCGAGACCTGCCTTTTTCTGATGTTCTATACGGTAATATATTTTATTTATTTTTTTTTTTAAGGGATTGTGGTGTGAAGACATTTCAGCATGTCCCATAAGGTTTCACAATCATTAAATAGCTTTACTAAGTTGGCTTCTTGTCTTTTTTGTTTTAGGAGCACTGAAAAGGAATGGAGCCACAAAGGACATCAACGAGAAGGACACAGGCAACCCTGTCCAAGTGGTTCATGGGAGCTTGTGATCAAGGTGGGAATAGGGCAGTTCGAGCTCGGAGATCTCAAGGCAACTGTCAGGTTTAAAACGTCCTGACGCCATTTTTAGACTGAAGGTGGCATAAATCCAGACCAAACCAGTTAGAGTTTTGTTTTTGACCATTCGCGAATGGGAGAGGAAGTCAGGAGGTGAAGCAGGCGTCTTGCCAGTTCAATCTCGCGCACTCTCTCTCACTCTCTACCACCCGTTCGGTCTTTTATCAGCAACCTAAGCAGACAATGGAGGTCTGTCTGAAATTCTAGCAGGCAGGCAGGAAGCAATCAACCACAGTAGTCAGTCAGGAATTCGAAACTAAAGTGTGTGCGTGTGTTCCAGTTGTGCGCGTGTGTGCTAAAGCAATAATGTGAGTGTCTGTGTGTGTGTGCGCAATTATAACTGATACAAATAGTGTATAAAAACATGATTAGAAATACACAAACTATTTACATATCCTCATCCCATCTCACATTCCCCCGTTTGTGGGTTTAAATCATGTCCTTACGGCTTTAAGACAGATCATCATAATGAAATCATACAACAGTGTGGTCATCCGTGGAGGGGCGAAAACCCTCAGTAGGGACAAAATTCCCCTCCTCTCTTCCGGCGTGGAACGAGATTCTCATGGTATGTTGGTCACTTGGGAATAAAACATAAAAAAACTTCAATATACCTAGTGAAAAATAACAAAACTGTCTCCACGCAGAGCTTGTCTCCACGCAGAGCTTGTCTCTGCGGCGACTTGATGGAGGCCCTTGCCTCGTTGTAGGAGGGGACAGCCGTCTTTACCTCCCGGATCTTCGTGTGTGGTGTATGTGTGTGCATGTGTGGGGGCAGGGGCAAAAGGGTCCATGTGTTATTTAGGTTTCAGTGTCCAGTTCGAGTTTGTCATTGTCCAGTTCGAATTCGTCATTCTCAACATCAATCAGGTTGTAATGGTACATTTGGGCAACAAACATGCAGTTAATAATCATCTTTGTCATAAGAATAATGCAACATGAACAGACTACACATAACAAAAATGAAAACCATAATTATCCCGATATATTGTCTTTCAAATTCTTCGTAGTGGTCATAACATCAATAATTGTTTCATTTTATTAAAAATGTAAATGCAGTAATGTTCTCCAATCAAGGCTAAAATTCTTTATGTACGTCATTAATTTCCAAACAATATCTAATCTTTTTGTTCTGTGGCTTCAACATTCGTATCTGTGGCTGGTTGTGCGGTTCCGATGTGCGTGTGGTCCGATATTGTGACTCAGGTGGGCTCCTGTTCGAGGGATTCGCGTTGCTCGGCCTTTAGCTGGAAACCGGAGAAGCTTGTACTGCAACTGGTGGATCCAGCTGCCACGCCCCGCGACCTTTGCTGCCGTCGGGGTCACTGCAATCATCTGGCGAGGGCCATCTCAGCATTCACTTGTCCCAACGAAGTCGTTTCAGCACCTTGAAGAAGAGTTGGTCTCCCACACGGACGTGATTTCTCTGTGGATCAGAACACACTGGCCAGTAATTGCGTCTTTTTTTTTTTTTTCTTTTTGGTCAAAACATGTTTCCCATGTGGACTGGGACTGATGTGCCAGTCGCTGGTGGTTCTGATGAACCTGAGAGTCGATAGGGGATAGTGTCCTAACTTCGGCTGGCACTATCCTCATTGCTGTGATTGAAACACAGTCTGGTCATTATCTCCTTTTTTTCCCTCATATTCTTGATAAGTCTGCCCTTAACAGTCCCATTAGTGCGTTCCACAAGTCCTGCAGACTGTATGCACAATGACGCTTTGAGTCAATTTTGCAACAACTGTCCCACTTGTTACAACATCATTCACAAAATGCATAATTTTCACTTCAAATCACTTCTTGAAATTCCAAATGTCAGGATAATTTGTGTTAGGTTGAAGATGTATTTTATCCCATATTTTACTCTATTAGTATTGCAAAAGAATTGTTCCACAGCGTGACCCATGTTTGACCATATGGATGAGAAGACTTCACAGAGAAGCGGATGCCTGAAGACTGGATCAACGTCTGCAACATCAAAGGAGGTGTGCTGAGACACACCTCTGAAACAAAAGGACTGAGACTTTAGTACCAGAGCACTAAAAGGGCATATCTGCCTTTTCAATCAGTGGATGACTGCCATTGATGTCTGTCTTTCCTCTTGTGTCTGAGATGTTTACATGTTCCTGCTGGTGCTCCCCCCTTCATCCCTTAGTGCAAATACATTGTATTGTTAGGGACTTCCCTAATAAAATAGAGGGCTCGGCGGAGTGTGCTCCAGAACGAATTTGGAGATGTAACTGAGCACACCTCTGTTCGTTCTCCTCGCGAGTAAAAGATCAACTCTTGTCTTCCTTCCATTCATTTAGCCTATGTTCAGTGAATGCTTAGGTGATTGAACCTGACAATTTGATTACACAACACTTTTTCCAACTGTTTTAGCATCAACATATGTTGTCGGAAACAACTTAATCCATTTTGAAAACATATGAATTACAACCAAACAATATTGCATCTCAAACAAATAACACTGTCTAAAAAAAAGTTTTTTGTTGAAAAGTCTGTATGTGGGAACAATTTCATATCATACTACCCCTCTCTTGACACATGGTTATGCTCGTGTGTCACTCTTATTACTTTTCCAATCAATGAATTAGGCAGCCAGGATTTGCCATCTGCCAATTTGCTGATCCTGTCCTCAGCAATGTTTGCACCTTTGTTCTCCCAATTTGTGCGTTCAATTACTGGTACCTTTTTCCCTGGCGTGGGATCAAATTGTCAAGTTGATTTTCTGCGTGTGTGTGCGTGTGGGGGTGTGTTCATTTTCCCTTTTAGCTGCGCTGTGTCGATATAAAGGCGAGGCAGTTTCCAATTGTAATTGTGTCATTTTCTGTTAAGTGAATTTTGCGTTCACAAATAACTATTTTAGACGTGCTTTATGCACAACTTTTCTTTTCCTGTTGTGGTTTTTAAAGCCCAATGTCGACAGAACGCATGAACATTTATCTTGACTGTCAGTCCACATTGTAACCATACAACTCATACAAGATGGGAAACCCCAAATTTTAATTAGCTCACACCCGCCTACGCTCTTCCTGCTTATCCTAACAATCTCTTATCCGTTGGTATCACAATGTTAGTACTCCCATCGCATAAAAGTCAGTTTGATTTCAGGCTGCGACCTTGGTTCTCAAACACTTTTACTTCTTATCAGTCTGGAATGCGCACCTGGTCTGTGTTACAAGTCTGAGTTCCTCCAGTCGGGAGGAAGGTCAAGTCGCGGTTTGGTGATAATTTGGACGGCTCCACAGTCGTGTGGTGCCTCCTAGATGATGCGGGGAAAAAATGACGCTGGGCTGAAATGCACCGCAACTTATCAGTATAATGTGTCCCTGTGACAATTAGGCCGGCGTGCAATGTGAATGTGGTGGGAAAAGAATGTAATTTTTTGATTCCTTAAAGCAGCAGTGAAAGCTCTTAATCACACTCTAAGTGGTTCTCTGCCACGAAATCCAAATTGTTGTGACTAAATATGCAAATGAATTCATTTTGCCCTGGTTCCTGCAGTAACCCAGGCTAATGAAGTCATTTTTTGCAGTCACTGTTTTGCTCAAATGGCTTATAATAATTTGGTAGTGCGTTAAGATGCTTTGTCGATACAATCTTGTAGTGTATCTTCACAAGTTCCAACATACACAACCCATTCCATGGCCATGACGATACTGTTTTAAAGATTACCAAGGCTTGTTGGACCTTTCTCTGCCACATAAATTACAGCCCTGAGAGGCACTGGGCCTCAACTTTATCTATGAAGGGTCAGGGATTTAATGGGGGTCACCGAGGCGTCCCAAGGAAAGTTTTTACAGAAAAGTGGTCTGGCAATATCTTTTCTCTTTCTTATCACTGACAATGCGCCCCTTTAAAGTTTTGACGTTTGTTTGAATTCGCCCGTGCTTATTAATTCTATTGAAGTCCAATTTTGTCAGTGTATCACGGCCTAATGAGTAAAACGCATGTTGATGTAGAACTCCTTCTACACACACTTTTATGTTTGACTTTTTACGTCACGTGATCCTCCATTGCTACCACAACTCGTCCTGAAAAGTTAATGTTTTGTAACAAGACTTACTGCTTCCTCCTTTCTTTCTTTTCTTTTTCCTTCCTTCTGCCCAACACGTTCATGCTTTCTGTGCATAATTTAGAATTTTCTTTTCCATTTTACAAGTTGGCCAATTTAAATTAGGTTGTTTTATTTGAAAAGCCTGTAATTCCTTTTTTTTCCCCTTTTCACCTAATCACAAATTTCTTATCACAAAAATGAACATGTTAATTCTATTTTATTTCCTATTTTTCCAATCTTGTGACTCATTTCACTTCAACCAGTTCTACCTTAAAGTGGACAAGTACACATCAATGTTTTTTGTAGTTTCTATTTTCTTCTCTGCTTTAATGAAAATTATAGCCCTTCTAGACAAATTTTTCCTGTGTCATTTCTATCTCTGCATTTCATTCCATTTCTGGCCTACCTTAATACTAAAACAAAAATGCTCTTTCAAAAATTAAAACTATCTAAAACTAGTGATGGCAAAATGAAGCCCCATAAAGCAGCCAAGCCCTGCAGGGAAATACTTCACACACGAATGGGCTTCGAGATGCTTCATTTTTCTTGACTACGCCATCCCATGGACAGAAAAATGTATAACATGCTTGGTGCATGCAATAAAATGGTGAGCTGTAAATCATGCTCTGCCCACCAAACAATATGTATTTGAAGAGTGATTTTAATTGTTCTGTTTTACTTTGTCTTCTAACTTCTCCAATATTCAGACAGCTCCGCCGAGACCAACGTTTCACCCCCACACTGATATAAAATGGACCCAACCGTTTGGGTCTCTTTCCAAATTTGGTACCAAAGCCTCCCCCACAGTGCGGCAGCTATCTTGAATTGGCCCGTTCCCAGAAAGTTTTACTTCATTCAGTGTCATTCAGTATTATTCAAAATCTTTCAGTGTCATTCCAAATCATTCAATGTCATTCACAATCTTTCCACATCCTTCCACCTTCCATCGTTCAGTGTAATTCCACATTCTCTTTCATATATAACATAACATAACAATAACATAATCCTGGGTCAGCAGACACCTAATTAATGTGTTAATACATGATACATTTTTCTATAAGCAACCCTTATGATTGTAACGTATTTTTAATTCTTTCTAGGCGGGAACTGTCCGAACAAAAAATTCATGCAATTTGTAATTAGACACTTTGTCATACAAAAAGTCACTCAGGGCAAGAGAAAAAAAATTGTCACTTGCCCAAGTTGGGCAAGTAATTTGGCCACTCGGGCAAGGCAAATTTTAGTGGCACTTGCCCTATGGGCAAGCAGTTTTTAAAGTTAACTTCGAACCCTGTGATGGTGTCTTGTGACCTGTCTTTATCAGCTGATGTTCCATGAAGGCGTGCCTTACCTGTCACAAGAATGAAGGCAAGTCACGCCCCCCGCTGTCCATTCACTCCGCCAAGACGCTGCTCCAGGTGGTAGAGAGGATGAAGGCTCCCTTGTCTCTGTTCATGGTTTTTATGCCTCGCTTGCAGATCTCAATGGCCTCTCTGATCCAGCGCTGTAGTTTGTTCTCTTCTGTGCGGATGACCCTGCCCTTCTCCCGGTCCATGATGTGGTTTTCCCTTTTGCAGTGGTCAGTGATTGCTGATTTGTAATGTTCATGTTGTGCTTGTTCTTTTACTGCTCTGATTTTTTAATTTTTTTGACAGGTAAGTCACACCCTCATGGAACATCAGCTGATAAAGACTGGTCTCAAGACACCATCATGCGACACTGAAGAAGGCGAAAGACTCGCCGAAACATGTCAGGTAAAAAATTAACCTAAAACATAAATGTCTGCTTTGAATGAATCAGTCAAATATCAATAATAAGAAGACAAAATGAACCTAATACAAATAAATGAATGCTTAATAACTCCCCTGCACATGCTCCTAAAAATCCAAACCTTCACCTGTAAATAAAACGTCCCGACCTGAAGACATCTTAATGTTATTATTTTGTTTTACACACAGCGCCGCCAAGTGGAATCAAAAATTTGTTTTTATTTTAATTTTCACGTACTGCACGGTGCCCTTCTGATGAATCCGACTGAAAATTAGTCAGAAAAGACTCAAGACAATGATCTTACTCTCTGCCGAATTTTGTGACGTTTTGGCAAAAGGCGTGGCTATTACGGTGCTGAAAAGTCCGATTGTACTTTGTGACAACAAAAGCTCCGGCAACATGACTCAGATGATCCTATCTTCTCGAAGTTGTACACATTTGAGGATACTTCAGCCCTGAAGACTTCTACCAACTTATTTTTCATCGTAGTAGTAGCGCCACCAACTGGTAAAAGCTAATACAAGTTATTTTCTTGGATGTTTTTCTCCGTGCAACTCAACAAGGTCGCCCTCATATATGCTCGGATTACTGTTTCGGCCATGAGGATGTCACAATACGAAATTCGTCCTTTTTCGTGAAAGGTTGTGGGAGTGGCATTGCACTGTTCGTCAATAAAACAACGCTGATTATGAGGTTGTAAATATGAACGACAACTCGTGAAACTTTACACACACATCAGGCCGAGCAAATTTATCAATATTTTATACATTAGTTGTGCAGCTTTTTTGAAATGGCTCGCCATGGCCCTCAAGAAATGTTCAAAAAAGCAGCCCTGGTTGAGTGTTTCACCTCGCCTTTTGTAAATTTTATGGAGTACAGTGAACCCTCGGTTATCGCGGTTAATGGGGACCGAGACCACCCGCGAAAACTGAAAATCCGCGAAGTAGCGGCACACCTTCAAAAATGCTTAAAAAAAAATACAATATATATAATAAATATATAAATATATATATATATATATATATATATATATATATATATATATATATATATATATATATATATATATATACGGGGAGAGAGAGAGTGAAATTCATGTTATAACAAAAAAACCAAATTATTATTAAAACATATTATTTTTTAATTCCCCAGCCATTCTTTTTGTATTTATTTAATTACTCCGACTTTTACCTGCTGGTACGCCGTCCGGTGTGCCCTGTGAAATGAAAGGTGGCATTCTTTATTTATTTATTCATTTATTCATTCATAACTGACAGCCTCGCGCTCCGCTCGTGCCCGGGCGGAAGAGGTGCTCCAATTCGGCTTAACTGTGACACACGCCCGCCCTCCTCCCCCGGAGCTTCCATTCGGTTAAACTTAGGGGCCGCTTGGCACCGCCCGTGCCCGGGGAAGGTGCTCCTCTTCGGCTTACTGTGACGCGAGCATGCCCTCCTCCTCCGGAGCTTCCATTCGGTTAAACTTAGGGGCCGCTTGGAACCGCCCGTGCCCGGGGAAGGTGCTCCTCTTCGGCTTACTGTGACGCGAGCATGCCCTCCTCCTCCGGAGCTTCCATTCGGTTAAACTCAGGGGCCGCTTGGAACCGCCCGTGCCCGGGGAAGGTGCTCCTCTACGGCTTAACTGCCACGCACACCGGCCGGAGCTCTGGTACGGTCCGAACCGCGCGAAACGTCGCCACCGATCGTGTCCGGGGGAACGTGCTCTTCTTCGTCCACTCTCCTCTTCGCCCACGCTCTTCTTCGGCGCACGCCGGCCGTCTAACCGCTCCAGCGCCCCGTCGTGCCGCTCGGCGAAACTACAATGCCCCCGAATATTTTTTAGACCCGCGAAGCACTGAACCCGCGAAAGGTGAACCTCGAAGTAGCGAGGGTTCACTGTATGTATAAGACCAAGACCTACAAAAAAGTCTCTTGGAGCAATGAGCTAGGTTTTACAGGAAGTCGGCCATTTTGAATTTACTTAAAAGGGGGCGGGTCTCCACAATGGACTTTGTGTAGAAATTATTATTGGGGCCCGAGCAGCGACCGCGGCGAGGTCCCAATTGTTTTTGTAGAAAATATTATTACTTTTATTATTATTATTATAATTATTATTATTATTAGGGCCTGAGCAGCGACCGCTAAGAAGTCCCTATTGTTTTTGTAGAAATTATTATTATTATTATTTTTCCGATTGTTCGATCGCATTTTTGACCCCCGAAACATGCACAAAAACTCACCAAACTTGGCAGTCTCATCGGGCATGGCGAAAAATTTGATATTTTTTAACGTCTAATATGAACAGGAAGTGAGTTATGAATTTTTGAAAGTCCGACTTTTGCCCTTTTTTGCATGTTTACAGGGGTCATTCTTTTGCACCCTGATCCTAAAGGCTTCATCTGATTGCCTTAAAGTTCTGTCTGTAGCATCTGAAGACCTGGGACAAACACTGGGGCTAAAATTTTTTGTTTCCGAAATACTATATGACGGGGGCGGGGCATCAAAGTTTTCACTTAAGATTTCCTTCGCCGCAATGGACAAAATGCTTAATAACTCTCCTGCACATGCTGCTAAAAATCCAAAACTTCACATGTACATAAAGAGTCTGTACCTGAAGACATCTATATGTTTATATTCAGTTATACACCTTGCGCCAATCAATATCATTTTTTACATTTTGACGTACTGCACGGTGCCCTTTTAACGAATCTGATTGAAAATTGGCTAGAAAAGACTCAAGACATTGATCTTACTCTATCCCTATTTTTACGACTTTCCTTCAAAGGGCGTGGCTATTACGGTGCCGCAGAGTCTGATTATTCTCCGTGGCAACAAAAGTTCCTGCAAAATGATTCAGATGATCCATCTTCTGGAAATCTTTCACATTTGAGGATATTCAGGCCCTGAAGACGGCTGCCAACTTATTTTTGATCGCAGTGGTAGTGCTACCAACTGGTTAAAACAAATACAAATTATTTTCGTTGATGTTTTTCTCCGGGCAGGTGAACAAAATCTACCTTATATTTGCTCGGATGAGTGTTTAGGCCTTGAGCATGTCACAATACGAAAGTCTTTCGCCTTCTTCAGAGTGTCACATGATGCTGTCTTGTGACCCGTCTTTATCAGCTGATGTTCCATGAGGGCGTGACTTACCTGTCACAAGAATGAAGGCAAGTCACGCCCCCCGCTGTCCGTTCACTCCGCCAAGATGCTGGTCCAGGTGGTAGAGAGGATGAAGGCTCCCTTGTCTCTGTTCATGGTTTTTATGCCTCGCTTGCAGATCTCAATGGCCTCTCTGATCCAGCGCTGTTGTTTGTTCTCTTCTGTGCGGATGACCCTGCCCTTCTCCCGGTCCATGATGTGGTTTTCCCTTTTGCAGTGGTCAGTGATTGCTGATTTGTAATGTTCATGTTGTGCTTGTTCTTTTACTGCTCTGATTTTTTCATTGTTTTGACAGGTAAGTCACACCCTCATGGAACATCAGCTCAAGACACCATCATGCGACACTCTGAAGAAGGCGAAAGACTCGCCGAAACATGTCAGGTAAAAAATTAACCTAAAACATAATTGTCTGCTTTTAATGAATCAGTCAAATATCAATATTAAGAAGACAAAATGAACCTAATACAAATAAATGAATGCTTAATAACTCCCCTGCACATGCTCCTAAAAATCCAAACCTTCACCTGTAAATAAAACGTCCCGACCTGAAGACATCTTAATGTTATTATTTTGTTATACACACAGTGCCGCCAAGTGGAATCAAAAATTTTTTTTAATTTTAATTTTCACGTACTGCACGGTGCCCTTTTGACGAATCCGACTGAAAATGAGTCAGAAAAGATTCAAGACAATGATCTTACTCTCTGCCGAATTTTGTGACGTTTTGGCAAAAGGCGTGGCTATTAAGGTGCTGAAAAGTCCGATTGTACTCTGTGGCAACAAAAGCTCCGGCAACATGACTCAGATGATCCTATCTTCTCGAAGTTGTACACATTTGAGGATACTTCAGCCCTGAAGACATCTACCAACTTATTTTACATCGTAGTAGTAGCGCCACCAACTGGTAAAAGCTAATACAAGTTATTTTCTTGGATGTTTTTCTCCGTGCAACTCAACAAGGTCGCCCTCATATATGCTCGGATGACTGTTTCGGCCATGAGGATGTCACAATACGAAATTCGTCCTTTTTCATGAAAAGTTGTGGGAGTGGCATTGCACTGTTCGGCAATAAAACAAAGCTGATTATGAGGTTCTAAATATGAACGACAACTTGTAAAACTTTACACACACATCAGGCCGAGCAAATTTATCAATATTTTATACGTTAGTTGTGCAGCTTTTTTGAAATGGCTCGCCATGGCCCTCGAGAAATGTTAAAAAAAGCAGCTCTGGTTGAGTGTTTCACCTCGCTTTTTGTAAATTTTATGGAGTACAGTGAACCCTCGGTTATCGCGGTTAACGGGGACCGAGACCACCCGCGAAAACTGAAAATCCGCGAAGTAGCGGCGCACCTTCAAAAATGCTTAAAAAAAATAAACAGGTCACTGCTCGGGCCCTAATAATAATAATAATAATAATTTCCACAAAAACAATGGGGACCTCGTAGCGGTCGCTGCTCGGGCCCTAATAATAATTTCTACAAAAACAATAGGGACCTCGCCGCGGTCGCTGCTCGGGCCCCAATAATAATTTCTACACAAAGTCCATTGTGGTGACCCACCCCCTTTTAAGTAAATTCAAAATGGCCGACTTCCTGTAAAACCTAGCTCATTGCTCCAAGAGTCTTTTTTGTAGGTCTTGGTCTTATACATACAGTGAACCCTCGCTACTTGGCGGTTCACCTTTCGCGGGTTCAGTGCTTCGCGGGTCTAAAAAATATTCGGGGGCATTGTAGTTTCGCCGAGCGGCACGACGGGGCGCTGGAGCGGTTAGACGGCCGGCGTGCGCCAAAGAAGAGCGTGGGCGAAGAGGAGAGTGGACGAAGAAGAGCACGTTCCCCCGGACACGATCGGTGGCGACGTTTCGCGCGGTTCGGACAGTACCAGAGCTCCGGCCGGCGTGCGTGGCAGTTAAGCCGTAGAGGAGCACCTTCCCCGGGCACGGGCGGTGCCAAGCGGCCCCTAAGTTTAACCGAATGGAAGCTCCGGAGGAGGAGGGCATGCTCGCGTCACAGTAAGCCGAAGAGGAGCACCTTCCCCGGGCACGGGCGGCTCCAAGCGGCCCCTAAGTTTAACCGAATGGAAGCTCCGGAGGAGGAGGGCATGCTCGCGTCACAGTAAGCCGAAGAGGAGCACCTTCCCCGGGCACGGGCGGTGCCAAGCGGCCCCTAAGTTTAACCGAATGGAAGCTCCGGGGGAGGAGGGTGGGCGTGTGTCACAGTTAAGCCGAATTGGAGCACCTCTTCCGCCCGGGCACGAGCGGAGCGCGAAGCTGTCAGTTATGAATGAATAAATGAATAAATAAATAAATAAATAAAGAATGGCACCTTTCATTTCACAGGGCACACCAGACGGCGTACCAGCAGGTAAAAGTCTGAGTAATTAAATAAATACAAAAAGAATGGCTGGGGAATAAAAAAATAATACGTTTTAATAATAATTTGTTTTTTTTGTTATAACATGAATTTCACTCTCTCTCTCTCTCCCCGTATATATATATCTATATATATTTATTATATATATTGTATTTTTTTTTCAGCATTTTTGAAGGTGCGCCGCTACTTCGCGGATTTTCAGTTTTCGCGGGTGGTCTCGGTCCCCATTAACCGCGATAACCGAGGGTTCACTGTACTCCATAAAATTTACAAAAAGCGAGGTGAAACACTCAACCAGGGCTGCTTTTTTTAACATTTCTCGAGGGCCATGGCGAGCCATTTCAAAATAGCTGCACAACTAACGTATAAAATATTGATAAATTTGCTCTGCCTGATGTGTGTGTAAAGTTTCACGAGTTGTCGTTCATATTTAGAACCTCATAATCAGCGTTGTTTTATTGCCCACAACTTTTCACGAAAAAGGATGAATTTCGTATTGTGACATCCTCATGGCCGAAACAGTCATCCGAGCATATATGAGGGCGACCTTGTTGAGTTGCACGGAGAAAAACATCCAAAAAAATAACTTGTATTAGCTTTTACCAGTTGGTGACGCTACTACTACGATGAAAAATAAGTTGGTGGATGTCTTCAGGGCTGAAGTATCCTCAAATGTGTACAACTTCGAGAAGATAGTATCATCTGAGTAATGTTGCCGGAGCTTTTGTTGCCACAGAGTACAATCGGACTTTTCAGCACCGTAATAGCCACGCCTTTTGCCAAAACGTCACAAAAAACGGCAGAGAGTAAGTGAGTCTTTTCTGACTAATTTTCAGTCGGATTCGTCAAAAGGGCACCGTGCAGTACGTGAAAATTAAAATAAAAAAATATTTTTGATTCCACTTGGCGGCGCTGTGTGTATAATTTTTTTCAGCATGGGCACAAGAATTCCACCGAACATCGCCAGTTCAATGGGATTTTGGTTAAGTCCGCAAATAATTGTGGACAATATACTTTGGCTGCACGCTCGAATAATTTTACTCGTATATACTTCAATGAGGGTGTAGTGTGGGTATCGGGATCTTTAACACGCCCTAACACGAAGCTGACTCTCCAACCGCCACAGCCTTTTAATGACGAAATTATAAAATAAACAAAAACACTGTTCAACAACATAAAATAAAATAAAAAATCACATCATACTTACATTTATAAACTTTAATCCTCAAGAACATTATTCTCAGGTTGACCGAAAGACGAGGACACGGGAGCGCCTCGGGCATGTTCTTCTTCCTTGTGTAGGCGAATGACGTTTTAAGGTGCTTGTCCGCCACCTGCTGTGCTGAACTATGTATTAAATAAGAAAAGCAAATTGTTGAATGTTTTTTCCCCAATGAAGACTGAATTGTAAAATACCCGGAAATGGCTTTTCTGTTTTATTGTGCATTTAAAAAAAATTCAGATTGTCCTTTTTTGTTGAGATAATTGTTGAATATTGAAATTGCACATGTAACTGGTAATTTAGTTTTAGATATTATTTGAACCAGTGGAGGGCCATGCATTTCACACCTGGGCCTTCAATGAAGTCCTACTTCGTCCTACTTGAATAAATCCCCCTCATAATACCATAATTTATGACACCACGGGTGGACAAACAATATACAGAAAAGCACTTAGACAGCACTGACCGAGTGTTGGACGATATAGCTTCTCTTGAAAGGTCCGTGTTGAAAATGGCCTCGCAAGTGAATCTTCAATTTCTAAAGATAAAGATGTCTTTTAATTGTCCCATAACGGGGACATTTGCAGTGTTACAGCAGCAAAGATATACATCACACAGTGGCACCGACGTAATGTAGCCGTTAATGTATAACATTGGCAGCAGGCATTCATAAAAAGCATGCAAATATACACAGTATATACGTATATACACAGATCCCCATGTATATACACACTTACAGCCCACAACATATACAAGTGTAAGGAAACACTCCTAATGCCTGTCTATGGTTCAGAGGGGAAATAAATAAAAACGCTGCAATGATAAAAAAAAATACTGAATGATTGAAAATACTGCAATGATAAAAAATACTGCAAGAATAAAAGTACTGTACCCAGCCAACATGTCCAACTGGGCCCCAAATGGGGTAAATGCGGGATTCCTGGGTACCAAGTGGGAATGGGCTAGAAGTGGGCAATGGTACAGGGTTCCATGTGGGCGCCATCTGGGATTGGTGGGCATGGGCTTAAACTGGGCAAATGTTGTGGGTGCAATACGGGTTGTGTATGGGCTAAGTGGGCATGGGTTAGAACTGGTAAAGATAAAGATAAAGATGTCCTTTATTAGTCCCACAATGGGGAAATTTGAGGTGTTACAGCAGCAAAGATATAGCTCACACAGAGTCGGCGGCGTAATGTAGCCGTTAATGTATAACATTAGCAGCAGACATTCATAAAAAGCATGCAAATATACACAGTATAAACGTATCTAAGTGTAAGGAAACACTCCTAATGTCTGTCCATTATACAGAGGGGAAAATGCTGTAATGATAAAAACTACTGAATCTACTACTGAAACCATTTATAGGTCCTATTTGGGTTATGTGTGGGCTAAGTGGGCATGGGTTAGAACTGGTCAACCATGTGAGGGTCTCATATGGGCTGTATATGGGCCAAGTGGGCATGGGTTAGAGCTGGTCAACCATGTCTGGGTCCTATTTGGGTTATGTGTGGGCTAAGTGGGCATGGGTTAGAAGTGGTCACCATTTATCGGTCCTGTTTGGGTTATGTGTGGGATAAGTGGGCATAGGTTAGAGCTGGTCAACCATGTCTGGGTCCTGTATGGGTTATAGATGAGCTAAGCGGGCATGGGTTTGAAAATTTGTTCTGTAGCCTTTTTGATATTTAATGCATGCTATGCTAATAGTAACCACCCGAAGACTATTCTCAGTAGAACTATTCAATGGATGCCAAAACGATAGAGACATGGCCATGGAGCCTATGCTGCGAGATTGTGAAAGGACTAAAATAAGTGTAGGATTTTTGAGGACCAGAAGTCAGCTTTTATTAGGTTTGACATTGATTTAACTTATGGAACAATGCAAATTATGGTCGGGTTGTTGTTGGACTTTTTCCGCTTTTGACTAAGGGACGGGTGTTTTTATTTTCTGGGACTCTTTAGAACAAGCGGCACGGTGGCGGACTGGTTAGCAAGTCCGCATCACAGTACAGAAGTGCAAGGTTCTCCCTGTGCCTGCTAGGGTTTTCGCCGGTTTCCTCCCACTTTCCAAAAACATTCATGATAGGTTGATTGGTCACTGGTCCAAGGTCTGAGTGTGAGAGCGGATGGTTGCTTGTCTCTGTGTGCCCTGCGATTGACTGGCAACCAGTTCAGGGTGTACCCTGTCGACTGCCCGAAGACAGCTGGGATAGGCTCCAGCACTCCCGGGGACCCTTGTGAGGACAAGAAGCAGTACAGAGGATTGATTGATTTATTAAAATTAAAATTAAATTCATGTATTTATCTATGCTAAATTTAACAAGGCTGGACGTTATATTTTGTGAATTTACATGTACCCCCAACTGTGACTTAATAACCCTTAAGGGACAAGATAACATTTTATAATATTCCAGACAGCTAAGATTGTCATCTATGAACTATTTGACAAGGCAGGTCCAGCATTGTCAGCCACATCCAACAGTCAACACAGTTACTTTTTTTTTAATAAACAAAATCAACATTATTAATTAATGTTATTTTATTAATTCTGTATGCTGTGAAAGATCTTTATTCAAAGTATATTTGAAGTTATTTCTACCTTATTGCTTGATTTTTGTAGATTCAAGTTGGAGTTGTCAAAATTACAGATTCTTTTGAAGGCAGCATATTCAAACTGTGAGAAAAGGAGCGAATGCAAGCTACGCGGTCTTTGAGGTGCGGCAGAAGAGCTGAAAGCACGGTGAGTCCCGAACGATAATTGAATTAATTAATTAATCTTGGGTAAATGTCTGGCTCTCATTTTTTAGACTTACTTTACAATGTGTTTTGTAATTTTTCAAGGTTGCCTGTGTTGGAAAACTGCTTGGTGCGTTAGCTAAAACACAGTATGCTAAAATGATAAGTGACGAGAACACAGAGGGTATATCAACAACGTACGTACTCGAATTATTTTGGGGAAAACTTTAGTACATTATAATCACCCTTTTAATAATACTGATAAGCGTTGTGTGTTTTATTTATTTTTATGAGGACCTTTACAACGAGCTACATATTGTTAGCATTGGGCCTACGACGCTAAACACAGTGTCCCTCGATCTCTCTCCAAAATTCTCCAAAAGACTTAAGCTTTCACTCAAATTAATACAATCTACTCCACTAGCTCATTTAAGGCTTTTTTGTGATGTGTTTGATTTGGGTAAGTAAAGCAAAACATATTAACTGTTGAATGTTGCCTGTTATTTAAATAATAGAAATTCAAGATGAAAGTTGAACAGATATTGAAATGCTAGATTGGCTCATTCAGAATCATGCCACAATGTGCTTTGTATGTTTTGTGTGTGGGTTTATCAAGCTCTAATTCAATGCAGTGTCCAAAACGAGCGCGCATAATTGTTGGATGAATGTTGGTTAATAGAGTCACATAATAGTTAAAATTCCAACAGTTGAACAGATGTTGAAATGCTAGATTGGCTCATTCAGAATCATGCCACAATGTGCTTTGTATGTTTTGTGTGTAGGCTTATCAAGCTCTAATTCAATGCAGTGTTGAGCTGCATTTGAGAGGAACTACGTAAGTAACTAATGTGGAAAAATTGTGACTTCTTTGTGTACTTTTATTTTGAATATTCAAATTTTGTGGGTAAAGGTTAGAGAAAATAAGTTAAAAATGAGAGCTGTACAGGTATTTAAGTTTTTGGTTTGTAAAATACCCGAATGTGGGTTTCAGCAGGTGAGGCAATGATTGGACAGAGCAAAAGCTATGCTCCAAAATAGAAGTGATTACACCTTCACTAGACTAACCTGCAGCTAATTACATAATTATAAAATTAACACTTTAACCTGGCTTCCCCATCACAGATGTATTCTTTTAAATGCAAAGCTTTTTGTTCTAGCTTTTGTTGTTAAATGACATTCATGCCCAAGTGTCTATGCATCCATTGCAGGGATGTTTTCTCAAGTGACGAGTCTGAAGCCTGTGATGACGAAGTACCATCTACACCTCCCCATGGATTGTCACAGAGAAAAAGCTTCCTAACCAAGAGAGGCGCTGCAGAAGGTCCTTGAGTATGTCCAACGTGTTGAGTCTGTGAGTCTACTGCAGGATCTAATGCAGGTATGAAAATGATGAAATTTTAATGTATTATCTTCAAAATTATAAATAATTATTTAATTTCTTGAAATATAAAATTAGGTACCCTAAACCCAAGTAGGAACCCCAGTCCCAGTACATTCCTGATTCTGGAGCTACAGAGATCAAACCATCCTACTGTATCACTAAATAGCCCCACCTCTAAAACCCTGATTCGGAAGGCCGAGTTGAAAGACTTCAGAGTTCAAGATGGTCAACTGCAACTATGATAAGCCGAATGTGTTCACCCCAAGTCGGAAACTGAGAAAAAGACTCAATTTTCACATGATTTCAGTCCCTTCTATATTTAAAAGAATGTATTGGGGCTCTAAAAATGTGAAATATTTTTACAAGTATTTCTTTTACTACTCATAGGCAGTTTCATAATAATAGTACAATTTGGCATCGTGTATTGTTTTTTGGTTCCATTCAAAATGCACAAGACGTATAGACATATTTTGTTTGTGGATCGCTGCAGCATCACACGAGCGCACAGAGACAAACGTGGCAGCAACTTAAAACAATTAAAATATCGAATCGAAATCGAGAACTGAAAATCAAAAATCGAATCGGGGCTTGAGTGAATCGTTACCTCCCTAATCATAATCATTTTGGTAGAATGTTGGGCTCTTGCCCTTTGAGTGTATATGGCGTTACCGAAGCTGTTCACTTAATCGACAATTCCTTTCCTGTGACGTTTATCATACCCAGTTTAACTGCCAAAATATTTTTAAGTGTGTGATGATTATCTGGATCGAGTGACACCCATGTTATAATGGTTGCAGGTATTGGTGGATTGGACGATAGTGTCAGAACAATGATGGCGTTCATCATGACAAATCCTCTGTCTCTGAAGTACAATCTCTTTGGACATCGTAGCAAGAACAAGCGCCGAGACCTGCCTTTTTCTGATGTTCTATACGGTAATATATTTTATTTATTTTTTTTTTTAAGGGATTGTGGTGTGAAGACATTTCAGCATGTCCCATAAGGTTTCACAATCATTAAATAGCTTTACTAAGTTGGCTTCTTGTCTTTTTTGTTTTAGGAGCACTGAAAAGGAATGGAGCCACAAAGGACATCAACGAGAAGGACACAGGCAACCCTGTCCAAGTGGTTCATGGGAGCTTGTGATCAAGGTGGGAATAGGGCAGTTCGAGCTCGGAGATCTCAAGGCAACTGTCAGGTTTAAAACGTCCTGACGCCATTTTTAGACTGAAGGTGGCATAAATCCAGACCAAACCAGTTAGAGTTTTGTTTTTGACCATTCGCGAATGGGAGAGGAAGTCAGGAGGTGAAGCAGGCGTCTTGCCAGTTCAATCTCGCGCACTCTCTCTCACTCTCTACCACCCGTTCGGTCTTTTATCAGCAACCTAAGCAGACAATGGAGGTCTGTCTGAAATTCTAGCAGGCAGGCAGGAAGCAATCAACCACAGTAGTCAGTCAGGAATTCGAAACTAAAGTGTGTGCGTGTGTTCCAGTTGTGCGCGTGTGTGCTAAAGCAATAATGTGAGTGTCTGTGTGTGTGTGCGCAATTATAACTGATACAAATAGTGTATAAAAACATGATTAGAAATACACAAACTATTTACATATCCTCATCCCATCTCACATTCCCCCGTTTGTGGGTTTAAATCATGTCCTTACGGCTTTAAGACAGATCATCATAATGAAATCATACAACAGTGTGGTCATCCGTGGAGGGGCGAAAACCCTCAGTAGGGACAAAATTCCCCTCCTCTCTTCCGGCGTGGAACGAGATTCTCATGGTATGTTGGTCACTTGGGAATAAAACATAAAAAAACTTCAATATACCTAGTGAAAAATAACAAAACTGTCTCCACGCAGAGCTTGTCTCCACGCAGAGCTTGTCTCTGCGGCGACTTGATGGAGGCCCTTGCCTCGTTGTAGGAGGGGACAGCCGTCTTTACCTCCCGGATCTTCGTGTGTGGTGTATGTGTGTGCATGTGTGGGGGCAGGGGCAAAAGGGTCCATGTGTTATTTAGGTTTCAGTGTCCAGTTCGAGTTTGTCATTGTCCAGTTCGAATTCGTCATTCTCAACATCAATCAGGTTGTAATGGTACATTTGGGCAACAAACATGCAGTTAATAATCATCTTTGTCATAAGAATAATGCAACATGAACAGACTACACATAACAAAAATGAAAACCATAATTATCCCGATATATTGTCTTTCAAATTCTTCGTAGTGGTCATAACATCAATAATTGTTTCATTTTATTAAAAATGTAAATGCAGTAATGTTCTCCAATCAAGGCTAAAATTCTTTATGTACGTCATTAATTTCCAAACAATATCTAATCTTTTTGTTCTGTGGCTTCAACATTCGTATCTGTGGCTGGTTGTGCGGTTCCGATGTGCGTGTGGTCCGATATTGTGACTCAGGTGGGCTCCTGTTCGAGGGATTCGCGTTGCTCGGCCTTTAGCTGGAAACCGGAGAAGCTTGTACTGCAACTGGTGGATCCAGCTGCCACGCCCCGCGACCTTTGCTGCCGTCGGGGTCACTGCAATCATCTGGCGAGGGCCATCTCAGCATTCACTTGTCCCAACGAAGTCGTTTCAGCACCTTGAAGAAGAGTTGGTCTCCCACACGGACGTGATTTCTCTGTGGATCAGAACACACTGGCCAGTAATTGCGTCTTTTTTTTTTTTTTCTTTTTGGTCAAAACATGTTTCCCATGTGGACTGGGACTGATGTGCCAGTCGCTGGTGGTTCTGATGAACCTGAGAGTCGATAGGGGATAGTGTCCTAACTTCGGCTGGCACTATCCTCATTGCTGTGATTGAAACACAGTCTGGTCATTATCTCCTTTTTTTCCCTCATATTCTTGATAAGTCTGCCCTTAACAGTCCCATTAGTGCGTTCCACAAGTCCTGCAGACTGTATGCACAATGACGCTTTGAGTCAATTTTGCAACAACTGTCCCACTTGTTACAACATCATTCACAAAATGCATAATTTTCACTTCAAATCACTTCTTGAAATTCCAAATGTCAGGATAATTTGTGTTAGGTTGAAGATGTATTTTATCCCATATTTTACTCTATTAGTATTGCAAAAGAATTGTTCCACAGCGTGACCCATGTTTGACCATATGGATGAGAAGACTTCACAGAGAAGCGGATGCCTGAAGACTGGATCAACGTCTGCAACATCAAAGGAGGTGTGCTGAGACACACCTCTGAAACAAAAGGACTGAGACTTTAGTACCAGAGCACTAAAAGGGCATATCTGCCTTTTCAATCAGTGGATGACTGCCATTGATGTCTGTCTTTCCTCTTGTGTCTGAGATGTTTACATGTTCCTGCTGGTGCTCCCCCCTTCATCCCTTAGTGCAAATACATTGTATTGTTAGGGACTTCCCTAATAAAATAGAGGGCTCGGCGGAGTGTGCTCCAGAACGAATTTGGAGATGTAACTGAGCACACCTCTGTTCGTTCTCCTCGCGAGTAAAAGATCAACTCTTGTCTTCCTTCCATTCATTTAGCCTATGTTCAGTGAATGCTTAGGTGATTGAACCTGACAATTTGATTACACAACACTTTTTCCAACTGTTTTAGCATCAACATATGTTGTCGGAAACAACTTAATCCATTTTGAAAACATATGAATTACAACCAAACAATATTGCATCTCAAACAAATAACACTGTCTAAAAAAAAGTTTTTTGTTGAAAAGTCTGTATGTGGGAACAATTTCATATCATACTACCCCTCTCTTGACACATGGTTATGCTCGTGTGTCACTCTTATTACTTTTCCAATCAATGAATTAGGCAGCCAGGATTTGCCATCTGCCAATTTGCTGATCCTGTCCTCAGCAATGTTTGCACCTTTGTTCTCCCAATTTGTGCGTTCAATTACTGGTACCTTTTTCCCTGGCGTGGGATCAAATTGTCAAGTTGATTTTCTGCGTGTGTGTGCGTGTGGGGGTGTGTTCATTTTCCCTTTTAGCTGCGCTGTGTCGATATAAAGGCGAGGCAGTTTCCAATTGTAATTGTGTCATTTTCTGTTAAGTGAATTTTGCGTTCACAAATAACTATTTTAGACGTGCTTTATGCACAACTTTTCTTTTCCTGTTGTGGTTTTTAAAGCCCAATGTCGACAGAACGCATGAACATTTATCTTGACTGTCAGTCCACATTGTAACCATACAACTCATACAAGATGGGAAACCCCAAATTTTAATTAGCTCACACCCGCCTACGCTCTTCCTGCTTATCCTAACAATCTCTTATCCGTTGGTATCACAATGTTAGTACTCCCATCGCATAAAAGTCAGTTTGATTTCAGGCTGCGACCTTGGTTCTCAAACACTTTTACTTCTTATCAGTCTGGAATGCGCACCTGGTCTGTGTTACAAGTCTGAGTTCCTCCAGTCGGGAGGAAGGTCAAGTCGCGGTTTGGTGATAATTTGGACGGCTCCACAGTCGTGTGGTGCCTCCTAGATGATGCGGGGAAAAAATGACGCTGGGCTGAAATGCACCGCAACTTATCAGTATAATGTGTCCCTGTGACAATTAGGCCGGCGTGCAATGTGAATGTGGTGGGAAAAGAATGTAATTTTTTGATTCCTTAAAGCAGCAGTGAAAGCTCTTAATCACACTCTAAGTGGTTCTCTGCCACGAAATCCAAATTGTTGTGACTAAATATGCAAATGAATTCATTTTGCCCTGGTTCCTGCAGTAACCCAGGCTAATGAAGTCATTTTTTGCAGTCACTGTTTTGCTCAAATGGCTTATAATAATTTGGTAGTGCGTTAAGATGCTTTGTCGATACAATCTTGTAGTGTATCTTCACAAGTTCCAACATACACAACCCATTCCATGGCCATGACGATACTGTTTTAAAGATTACCAAGGCTTGTTGGACCTTTCTCTGCCACATAAATTACAGCCCTGAGAGGCACTGGGCCTCAACTTTATCTATGAAGGGTCAGGGATTTAATGGGGGTCACCGAGGCGTCCCAAGGAAAGTTTTTACAGAAAAGTGGTCTGGCAATATCTTTTCTCTTTCTTATCACTGACAATGCGCCCCTTTAAAGTTTTGACGTTTGTTTGAATTCGCCCGTGCTTATTAATTCTATTGAAGTCCAATTTTGTCAGTGTATCACGGCCTAATGAGTAAAACGCATGTTGATGTAGAACTCCTTCTACACACACTTTTATGTTTGACTTTTTACGTCACGTGATCCTCCATTGCTACCACAACTCGTCCTGAAAAGTTAATGTTTTGTAACAAGACTTACTGCTTCCTCCTTTCTTTCTTTTCTTTTTCCTTCCTTCTGCCCAACACGTTCATGCTTTCTGTGCATAATTTAGAATTTTCTTTTCCATTTTACAAGTTGGCCAATTTAAATTAGGTTGTTTTATTTGAAAAGCCTGTAATTCCTTTTTTTTCCCCTTTTCACCTAATCACAAATTTCTTATCACAAAAATGAACATGTTAATTCTATTTTATTTCCTATTTTTCCAATCTTGTGACTCATTTCACTTCAACCAGTTCTACCTTAAAGTGGACAAGTACACATCAATGTTTTTTGTAGTTTCTATTTTCTTCTCTGCTTTAATGAAAATTATAGCCCTTCTAGACAAATTTTTCCTGTGTCATTTCTATCTCTGCATTTCATTCCATTTCTGGCCTACCTTAATACTAAAACAAAAATGCTCTTTCAAAAATTAAAACTATCTAAAACTAGTGATGGCAAAATGAAGCCCCATAAAGCAGCCAAGCCCTGCAGGGAAATACTTCACACACGAATGGGCTTCGAGATGCTTCATTTTTCTTGACTACGCCATCCCATGGACAGAAAAATGTATAACATGCTTGGTGCATGCAATAAAATGGTGAGCTGTAAATCATGCTCTGCCCACCAAACAATATGTATTTGAAGAGTGATTTTAATTGTTCTGTTTTACTTTGTCTTCTAACTTCTCCAATATTCAGACAGCTCCGCCGAGACCAACGTTTCACCCCCACACTGATATAAAATGGACCCAACCGTTTGGGTCTCTTTCCAAATTTGGTACCAAAGCCTCCCCCACAGTGCGGCAGCTATCTTGAATTGGCCCGTTCCCAGAAAGTTTTACTTCATTCAGTGTCATTCAGTATTATTCAAAATCTTTCAGTGTCATTCCAAATCATTCAATGTCATTCACAATCTTTCCACATCCTTCCACCTTCCATCGTTCAGTGTAATTCCACATTCTCTTTCATATATAACATAACATAACAATAACATAATCCTGGGTCAGCAGACACCTAATTAATGTGTTAATACATGATACATTTTTCTATAAGCAACCCTTATGATTGTAACGTATTTTTAATTCTTTCTAGGCGGGAACTGTCCGAACAAAAAATTCATGCAATTTGTAATTAGACACTTTGTCATACAAAAAGTCACTCAGGGCAAGAGAAAAAAAATTGTCACTTGCCCAAGTTGGGCAAGTAATTTGGCCACTCGGGCAAGGCAAATTTTAGTGGCACTTGCCCTATGGGCAAGCAGTTTTTAAAGTTAACTTCGAACCCTGTGATGGTGTCTTGTGACCTGTCTTTATCAGCTGATGTTCCATGAAGGCGTGCCTTACCTGTCACAAGAATGAAGGCAAGTCACGCCCCCCGCTGTCCATTCACTCCGCCAAGACGCTGCTCCAGGTGGTAGAGAGGATGAAGGCTCCCTTGTCTCTGTTCATGGTTTTTATGCCTCGCTTGCAGATCTCAATGGCCTCTCTGATCCAGCGCTGTAGTTTGTTCTCTTCTGTGCGGATGACCCTGCCCTTCTCCCGGTCCATGATGTGGTTTTCCCTTTTGCAGTGGTCAGTGATTGCTGATTTGTAATGTTCATGTTGTGCTTGTTCTTTTACTGCTCTGATTTTTTAATTTTTTTGACAGGTAAGTCACACCCTCATGGAACATCAGCTGATAAAGACTGGTCTCAAGACACCATCATGCGACACTGAAGAAGGCGAAAGACTCGCCGAAACATGTCAGGTAAAAAATTAACCTAAAACATAAATGTCTGCTTTGAATGAATCAGTCAAATATCAATAATAAGAAGACAAAATGAACCTAATACAAATAAATGAATGCTTAATAACTCCCCTGCACATGCTCCTAAAAATCCAAACCTTCACCTGTAAATAAAACGTCCCGACCTGAAGACATCTTAATGTTATTATTTTGTTTTACACACAGCGCCGCCAAGTGGAATCAAAAATTTGTTTTTATTTTAATTTTCACGTACTGCACGGTGCCCTTCTGATGAATCCGACTGAAAATTAGTCAGAAAAGACTCAAGACAATGATCTTACTCTCTGCCGAATTTTGTGACGTTTTGGCAAAAGGCGTGGCTATTACGGTGCTGAAAAGTCCGATTGTACTTTGTGACAACAAAAGCTCCGGCAACATGACTCAGATGATCCTATCTTCTCGAAGTTGTACACATTTGAGGATACTTCAGCCCTGAAGACTTCTACCAACTTATTTTTCATCGTAGTAGTAGCGCCACCAACTGGTAAAAGCTAATACAAGTTATTTTCTTGGATGTTTTTCTCCGTGCAACTCAACAAGGTCGCCCTCATATATGCTCGGATTACTGTTTCGGCCATGAGGATGTCACAATACGAAATTCGTCCTTTTTCGTGAAAGGTTGTGGGAGTGGCATTGCACTGTTCGTCAATAAAACAACGCTGATTATGAGGTTGTAAATATGAACGACAACTCGTGAAACTTTACACACACATCAGGCCGAGCAAATTTATCAATATTTTATACATTAGTTGTGCAGCTTTTTTGAAATGGCTCGCCATGGCCCTCAAGAAATGTTCAAAAAAGCAGCCCTGGTTGAGTGTTTCACCTCGCCTTTTGTAAATTTTATGGAGTACAGTGAACCCTCGGTTATCGCGGTTAATGGGGACCGAGACCACCCGCGAAAACTGAAAATCCGCGAAGTAGCGGCACACCTTCAAAAATGCTTAAAAAAAAATACAATATATATAATAAATATATAAATATATATATATATATATATATATATATATATATATATATATATATATATATATATATATATATATATACGGGGAGAGAGAGAGTGAAATTCATGTTATAACAAAAAAACCAAATTATTATTAAAACATATTATTTTTTAATTCCCCAGCCATTCTTTTTGTATTTATTTAATTACTCCGACTTTTACCTGCTGGTACGCCGTCCGGTGTGCCCTGTGAAATGAAAGGTGGCATTCTTTATTTATTTATTCATTTATTCATTCATAACTGACAGCCTCGCGCTCCGCTCGTGCCCGGGCGGAAGAGGTGCTCCAATTCGGCTTAACTGTGACACACGCCCGCCCTCCTCCCCCGGAGCTTCCATTCGGTTAAACTTAGGGGCCGCTTGGCACCGCCCGTGCCCGGGGAAGGTGCTCCTCTTCGGCTTACTGTGACGCGAGCATGCCCTCCTCCTCCGGAGCTTCCATTCGGTTAAACTTAGGGGCCGCTTGGAACCGCCCGTGCCCGGGGAAGGTGCTCCTCTTCGGCTTACTGTGACGCGAGCATGCCCTCCTCCTCCGGAGCTTCCATTCGGTTAAACTCAGGGGCCGCTTGGAACCGCCCGTGCCCGGGGAAGGTGCTCCTCTACGGCTTAACTGCCACGCACACCGGCCGGAGCTCTGGTACGGTCCGAACCGCGCGAAACGTCGCCACCGATCGTGTCCGGGGGAACGTGCTCTTCTTCGTCCACTCTCCTCTTCGCCCACGCTCTTCTTCGGCGCACGCCGGCCGTCTAACCGCTCCAGCGCCCCGTCGTGCCGCTCGGCGAAACTACAATGCCCCCGAATATTTTTTAGACCCGCGAAGCACTGAACCCGCGAAAGGTGAACCTCGAAGTAGCGAGGGTTCACTGTATGTATAAGACCAAGACCTACAAAAAAGTCTCTTGGAGCAATGAGCTAGGTTTTACAGGAAGTCGGCCATTTTGAATTTACTTAAAAGGGGGCGGGTCTCCACAATGGACTTTGTGTAGAAATTATTATTGGGGCCCGAGCAGCGACCGCGGCGAGGTCCCAATTGTTTTTGTAGAAAATATTATTACTTTTATTATTATTATTATAATTATTATTATTATTAGGGCCTGAGCAGCGACCGCTAAGAAGTCCCTATTGTTTTTGTAGAAATTATTATTATTATTATTTTTCCGATTGTTCGATCGCATTTTTGACCCCCGAAACATGCACAAAAACTCACCAAACTTGGCAGTCTCATCGGGCATGGCGAAAAATTTGATATTTTTTAACGTCTAATATGAACAGGAAGTGAGTTATGAATTTTTGAAAGTCCGACTTTTGCCCTTTTTTGCATGTTTACAGGGGTCATTCTTTTGCACCCTGATCCTAAAGGCTTCATCTGATTGCCTTAAAGTTCTGTCTGTAGCATCTGAAGACCTGGGACAAACACTGGGGCTAAAATTTTTTGTTTCCGAAATACTATATGACGGGGGCGGGGCATCAAAGTTTTCACTTAAGATTTCCTTCGCCGCAATGGACAAAATGCTTAATAACTCTCCTGCACATGCTGCTAAAAATCCAAAACTTCACATGTACATAAAGAGTCTGTACCTGAAGACATCTATATGTTTATATTCAGTTATACACCTTGCGCCAATCAATATCATTTTTTACATTTTGACGTACTGCACGGTGCCCTTTTAACGAATCTGATTGAAAATTGGCTAGAAAAGACTCAAGACATTGATCTTACTCTATCCCTATTTTTACGACTTTCCTTCAAAGGGCGTGGCTATTACGGTGCCGCAGAGTCTGATTATTCTCCGTGGCAACAAAAGTTCCTGCAAAATGATTCAGATGATCCATCTTCTGGAAATCTTTCACATTTGAGGATATTCAGGCCCTGAAGACGGCTGCCAACTTATTTTTGATCGCAGTGGTAGTGCTACCAACTGGTTAAAACAAATACAAATTATTTTCGTTGATGTTTTTCTCCGGGCAGGTGAACAAAATCTACCTTATATTTGCTCGGATGAGTGTTTAGGCCTTGAGCATGTCACAATACGAAAGTCTTTCGCCTTCTTCAGAGTGTCACATGATGCTGTCTTGTGACCCGTCTTTATCAGCTGATGTTCCATGAGGGCGTGACTTACCTGTCACAAGAATGAAGGCAAGTCACGCCCCCCGCTGTCCGTTCACTCCGCCAAGATGCTGGTCCAGGTGGTAGAGAGGATGAAGGCTCCCTTGTCTCTGTTCATGGTTTTTATGCCTCGCTTGCAGATCTCAATGGCCTCTCTGATCCAGCGCTGTTGTTTGTTCTCTTCTGTGCGGATGACCCTGCCCTTCTCCCGGTCCATGATGTGGTTTTCCCTTTTGCAGTGGTCAGTGATTGCTGATTTGTAATGTTCATGTTGTGCTTGTTCTTTTACTGCTCTGATTTTTTCATTGTTTTGACAGGTAAGTCACACCCTCATGGAACATCAGCTCAAGACACCATCATGCGACACTCTGAAGAAGGCGAAAGACTCGCCGAAACATGTCAGGTAAAAAATTAACCTAAAACATAATTGTCTGCTTTTAATGAATCAGTCAAATATCAATATTAAGAAGACAAAATGAACCTAATACAAATAAATGAATGCTTAATAACTCCCCTGCACATGCTCCTAAAAATCCAAACCTTCACCTGTAAATAAAACGTCCCGACCTGAAGACATCTTAATGTTATTATTTTGTTATACACACAGTGCCGCCAAGTGGAATCAAAAATTTTTTTTAATTTTAATTTTCACGTACTGCACGGTGCCCTTTTGACGAATCCGACTGAAAATGAGTCAGAAAAGATTCAAGACAATGATCTTACTCTCTGCCGAATTTTGTGACGTTTTGGCAAAAGGCGTGGCTATTAAGGTGCTGAAAAGTCCGATTGTACTCTGTGGCAACAAAAGCTCCGGCAACATGACTCAGATGATCCTATCTTCTCGAAGTTGTACACATTTGAGGATACTTCAGCCCTGAAGACATCTACCAACTTATTTTACATCGTAGTAGTAGCGCCACCAACTGGTAAAAGCTAATACAAGTTATTTTCTTGGATGTTTTTCTCCGTGCAACTCAACAAGGTCGCCCTCATATATGCTCGGATGACTGTTTCGGCCATGAGGATGTCACAATACGAAATTCGTCCTTTTTCATGAAAAGTTGTGGGAGTGGCATTGCACTGTTCGGCAATAAAACAAAGCTGATTATGAGGTTCTAAATATGAACGACAACTTGTAAAACTTTACACACACATCAGGCCGAGCAAATTTATCAATATTTTATACGTTAGTTGTGCAGCTTTTTTGAAATGGCTCGCCATGGCCCTCGAGAAATGTTAAAAAAAGCAGCTCTGGTTGAGTGTTTCACCTCGCTTTTTGTAAATTTTATGGAGTACAGTGAACCCTCGGTTATCGCGGTTAACGGGGACCGAGACCACCCGCGAAAACTGAAAATCCGCGAAGTAGCGGCGCACCTTCAAAAATGCTTAAAAAAAATAAACAGGTCACTGCTCGGGCCCTAATAATAATAATAATAATAATTTCCACAAAAACAATGGGGACCTCGTAGCGGTCGCTGCTCGGGCCCTAATAATAATTTCTACAAAAACAATAGGGACCTCGCCGCGGTCGCTGCTCGGGCCCCAATAATAATTTCTACACAAAGTCCATTGTGGTGACCCGCCCCCTTTTAAGTAAATTCAAAATGGCCGACTTCCTGTAAAACCTAGCTCATTGCTCCAAGAGTCTTTTTTGTAGGTCTTGGTCTTATACATACAGTGAACCCTCGCTACTTGGCGGTTCACCTTTCGCGGGTTCAGTGCTTCGCGGGTCTAAAAAATATTCGGGGGCATTGTAGTTTCGCCGAGCGGCACGACGGGGCGCTGGAGCGGTTAGACGGCCGGCGTGCGCCAAAGAAGAGCGTGGGCGAAGAGGAGAGTGGACGAAGAAGAGCACGTTCCCCCGGACACGATCGGTGGCGACGTTTCGCGCGGTTCGGACAGTACCAGAGCTCCGGCCGGCGTGCGTGGCAGTTAAGCCGTAGAGGAGCACCTTCCCCGGGCACGGGCGGTGCCAAGCGGCCCCTAAGTTTAACCGAATGGAAGCTCCGGAGGAGGAGGGCATGCTCGCGTCACAGTAAGCCGAAGAGGAGCACCTTCCCCGGGCACGGGCGGCTCCAAGCGGCCCCTAAGTTTAACCGAATGGAAGCTCCGGAGGAGGAGGGCATGCTCGCGTCACAGTAAGCCGAAGAGGAGCACCTTCCCCGGGCACGGGCGGTGCCAAGCGGCCCCTAAGTTTAACCGAATGGAAGCTCCGGGGGAGGAGGGTGGGCGTGTGTCACAGTTAAGCCGAATTGGAGCACCTCTTCCGCCCGGGCACGAGCGGAGCGCGAAGCTGTCAGTTATGAATGAATAAATGAATAAATAAATAAATAAATAAAGAATGGCACCTTTCATTTCACAGGGCACACCAGACGGCGTACCAGCAGGTAAAAGTCTGAGTAATTAAATAAATACAAAAAGAATGGCTGGGGAATAAAAAAATAATACGTTTTAATAATAATTTGTTTTTTTTGTTATAACATGAATTTCACTCTCTCTCTCTCTCCCCGTATATATATATCTATATATATTTATTATATATATTGTATTTTTTTTTCAGCATTTTTGAAGGTGCGCCGCTACTTCGCGGATTTTCAGTTTTCGCGGGTGGTCTCGGTCCCCATTAACCGCGATAACCGAGGGTTCACTGTACTCCATAAAATTTACAAAAAGCGAGGTGAAACACTCAACCAGGGCTGCTTTTTTTAACATTTCTCGAGGGCCATGGCGAGCCATTTCAAAATAGCTGCACAACTAACGTATAAAATATTGATAAATTTGCTCTGCCTGATGTGTGTGTAAAGTTTCACGGGTTGTCGTTCATATTTAGAACCTCATAATCAGCGTTGTTTTATTGCCCACAACTTTTCACGAAAAAGGATGAATTTCGTATTGTGACATCCTCATGGCCGAAACAGTCATCCGAGCATATATGAGGGCGACCTTGTTGAGTTGCACGGAGAAAAACATCCAAAAAAATAACTTGTATTAGCTTTTACCAGTTGGTGACGCTACTACTACGATGAAAAATAAGTTGGTGGATGTCTTCAGGGCTGAAGTATCCTCAAATGTGTACAACTTCGAGAAGATAGTATCATCTGAGTAATGTTGCCGGAGCTTTTGTTGCCACAGAGTACAATCGGACTTTTCAGCACCGTAATAGCCACGCCTTTTGCCAAAACGTCACAAAAAACGGCAGAGAGTAAGTGAGTCTTTTCTGACTAATTTTCAGTCGGATTCGTCAAAAGGGCACCGTGCAGTACGTGAAAATTAAAATAAAAAAATATTTTTGATTCCACTTGGCGGCGCTGTGTGTATAATTTTTTTCAGCATGGGCACAAGAATTCCACCGAACATCGCCAGTTCAATGGGATTTTGGTTAAGTCCGCAAATAATTGTGGACAATATACTTTGGCTGCACGCTCGAATAATTTTACTCGTATATACTTCAATGAGGGTGTAGTGTGGGTATCGGGATCTTTAACACGCCCTAACACGAAGCTGACTCTCCAACCGCCACAGCCTTTTAATGACGAAATTATAAAATAAACAAAAACACTGTTCAACAACATAAAATAAAATAAAAAATCACATCATACTTACATTTATAAACTTTAATCCTCAAGAACATTATTCTCAGGTTGACCGAAAGACGAGGACACGGGAGCGCCTCGGGCATGTTCTTCTTCCTTGTGTAGGCGAATGACGTTTTAAGGTGCTTGTCCGCCACCTGCTGTGCTGAACTATGTATTAAATAAGAAAAGCAAATTGTTGAATGTTTTTTCCCCAATGAAGACTGAATTGTAAAATACCCGGAAATGGCTTTTCTGTTTTATTGTGCATTTAAAAAAAATTCAGATTGTCCTTTTTTGTTGAGATAATTGTTGAATATTGAAATTGCACATGTAACTGGTAATTTAGTTTTAGATATTATTTGAACCAGTGGAGGGCCATGCATTTCACACCTGGGCCTTCAATGAAGTCCTACTTCGTCCTACTTGAATAAATCCCCCTCATAATACCATAATTTATGACACCACGGGTGGACAAACAATATACAGAAAAGCACTTAGACAGCACTGACCGAGTGTTGGACGATATAGCTTCTCTTGAAAGGTCCGTGTTGAAAATGGCCTCGCAAGTGAATCTTCAATTTCTAAAGATAAAGATGTCTTTTAATTGTCCCATAACGGGGACATTTGCAGTGTTACAGCAGCAAAGATATACATCACACAGTGGCACCGACGTAATGTAGCCGTTAATGTATAACATTGGCAGCAGGCATTCATAAAAAGCATGCAAATATACACAGTATATACGTATATACACAGATCCCCATGTATATACACACTTACAGCCCACAACATATACAAGTGTAAGGAAACACTCCTAATGCCTGTCTATGGTTCAGAGGGGAAATAAATAAAAACGCTGCAATGATAAAAAAAAATACTGAATGATTGAAAATACTGCAATGATAAAAATACTGCAAGAATAAAAGTACTGTACCCAGCCAACATGTCCAACTGGGCCCCAAATGGGGTAAATGCGGGATTCCTGGGTACCAAGTGGGAATGGGCTAGAAGTGGGCAATGGTACAGGGTTCCATGTGGGCGCCATCTGGGATTGGTGGGCATGGGCTTAAACTGGGCAAATGTTGTGGGTGCAATACGGGTTGTGTATGGGCTAAGTGGGCATGGGTTAGAACTGGTAAAGATAAAGATAAAGATGTCCTTTATTAGTCCCACAATGGGGAAATTTGAGGTGTTACAGCAGCAAAGATATAGCTCACACAGAGTCGGCGGCGTAATGTAGCCGTTAATGTATAACATTAGCAGCAGACATTCATAAAAAGCATGCAAATATACACAGTATAAACGTATCTAAGTGTAAGGAAACACTCCTAATGTCTGTCCATTATACAGAGGGGAAAATGCTGTAATGATAAAAACTACTGAATCTACTACTGAAACCATTTATAGGTCCTATTTGGGTTATGTGTGGGCTAAGTGGGCATGGGTTAGAACTGGTCAACCATGTGAGGGTCTCATATGGGCTGTATATGGGCCAAGTGGGCATGGGTTAGAGCTGGTCAACCATGTCTGGGTCCTATTTGGGTTATGTGTGGGCTAAGTGGGCATGGGTTAGAAGTGGTCACCATTTATCGGTCCTGTTTGGGTTATGTGTGGGATAAGTGGGCATAGGTTAGAGCTGGTCAACCATGTCTGGGTCCTGTATGGGTTATAGATGAGCTAAGCGGGCATGGGTTTGAAAATTTGTTCTGGAGCCTTTTTGATATTTAATGCATGCTATGCTAATAGTAACCACCCGAAGACTATTCTCAGTAGAACTATTCAATGGATGCCAAAACGATAGAGACATGGCCATGGAGCCTATGCTGCGAGATTGTGAAAGGACTAAAATAAGTGTAGGATTTTTGAGGACCAGAAGTCAGCTTTTATTAGGTTTGACATTGATTTAACTTATGGAACAATGCAAATTATGGTCGGGTTGTTGTTGGACTTTTTCCGCTTTTGACTAAGGGACGGGTGTTTTTATTTTCTGGGACTCTTTAGAACAAGCGGCACGGTGGCGGACTGGTTAGCAAGTCCGCATCACAGTACAGAAGTGCAAGGTTCTCCCTGTGCCTGCTAGGGTTTTCGCCGGTTTCCTCCCACTTTCCAAAAACATTCATGATAGGTTGATTGGTCACTGGTCCAAGGTCTGAGTGTGAGAGCGGATGGTTGCTTGTCTCTGTGTGCCCTGCGATTGACTGGCAACCAGTTCAGGGTGTACCCTGTCGACTGCCCGAAGACAGCTGGGATAGGCTCCAGCACTCCCGGGGACCCTTGTGAGGACAAGAAGCAGTACAGAGGATTGATTGATTTATTAAAATTAAAATTAAATTCATGTATTTATCTATGCTAAATTTAACAAGGCTGGACGTTATATTTTGTGAATTTACATGTACCCCCAACTGTGACTTAATAACCCTTAAGGGACAAGATAACATTTTATAATATTCCAGACAGCTAAGATTGTCATCTATGAACTATTTGACAAGGCAGGTCCAGCATTGTCAGCCACATCCAACAGTCAACACAGTTACTTTTTTTTTAATAAACAAAATCAACATTATTAATTAATGTTATTTTATTAATTCTGTATGCTGTGAAAGATCTTTATTCAAAGTATATTTGAAGTTATTTCTACCTTATTGCTTGATTTTTGTAGATTCAAGTTGGAGTTGTCAAAATTACAGATTCTTTTGAAGGCAGCATATTCAAACTGTGAGAAAAGGAGCGAATGCAAGCTACGCGGTCTTTGAGGTGCGGCAGAAGAGCTGAAAGCACGGTGAGTCCCGAACGATAATTGAATTAATTAATTAATCTTGGGTAAATGTCTGGCTCTCATTTTTTAGACTTACTTTACAATGTGTTTTGTAATTTTTCAAAGTTGCCTGTGTTGGAAAACTGCTTGGTGTGTTAGCTAAAACACAGTATGCTAAAATGATAAGTGACGAGAACACAGAGGGTATATCAACAACGTACGTACTCGAATTATTTTGGGGAAAACTTAAGTACATTATAATCACCCTTTTAATAATACTGATAAGCGTTGTGTGTTTTATTTATTTTTATGAGGACCTTTACAACGAGCTACATATTGTTAGCATTGGGCCTACGACGCTAAACACAGTGTCCCTCGATCTCTCTCCAAAATTCTCCAAAAGACTTAAGCTTTCACTCAAATTAATACAATCTACTCCACTAGCTCATTTAAGGCTTTTTTGTGATGTGTTTGATTTGGGTAAGTAAAGCAAAACATATTAACTGTTGAATGTTGCCTGTTATTTAAATAATAGAAATTCAAGATGAAAGTTGAACAGATATTGAAATGCTAGATTGGCTCATTCAGAATCATGCCACAATGTGCTTTGTATGTTTTGTGTGTGGGTTTATCAAGCTCTAATTCAATGCAGTGTCCAAAACGAGCGCGCATAATTGTTGGATGAATGTTGGTTAATAGAGTCACATAATAGTTAAAATTCCAACAGTTGAACAGATGTTGAAATGCTAGATTGGCTCATTCAGAATCATGCCACAATGTGCTTTGTATGTTTTGTGTTGTTGGAATTTATCTTTATATCAATGTTAGAATTTAACTTTAACCCAATGTAAACTCAAATAAGTAATCTGACTCCAATTTGCGACCTTACCCAACTCTCACACATCCAACAATATGCGCGCTCGTTCTGCAATAGAAAGGTATCAGGAAGCCGGCATTTTCACACACGAGTGGATTTATTCCTAACACACAAATCTACAACTTGAGTTTGGGTCCCTCTCAATACAGCTCTACACCTCTCATACCACCAGCGAATGTGTTCTACCCCCGAGTTGCCCAGTCCTGATTCATACTATACAACATGCAAAATGGCACAGACAAAGGCATCCTGGCATGATTCTATTGGCTATGTGTATTGCAGTTAACTTTAGCTCGCTCTCATTGGTCTTTCTCCTCCCGCCGAATCCCGTGGCTCCTCCTGCGTGCGATTCCCCCGATGGCCGCTCCTTCCCGGAGTCATCTCGTCTCGCTCAGCACCTTCTGTTTCTAAAACATTCCATTCTTGCACAACCCCCGCAACCAGTTTCTCGCCACCAGTCACACTCTCAGCATTTTACAATATCACATTTTCATACATTGGATGCACCAACATCTAATGAACTATGTTAAGCTCAAACTCTTATATTCCTTTAATAGTCAAAAGTATGAAATCCTTTAAGTGTAACTGAAGTTTAGACCATGCTAATGACCAGACATTCAGGAGAGGAATGCAGGAAGATTAGATCACCGCTGCACCACAGGAGGTGTGAACGAGACCCCTCTGAAACAATGGACTTCCATGCCAGGATCACAAAAGTGGCTCCGAGCCGTCTAACCTTTGTTCAGTTTTAAATTGACTGCCATTTACATTATCCTTTAATCCCTCTCATGACCTCAGACATCTGAGGTCATCACTAGAACACCTTGTTTCATTGCTGCACACGAGCTCGACATCACTTGCCATAAAACTAAAACACATCAAACAATTAGTAAAAGAATAAGAATCAGTAGAAAATTTCCTTCCCTCCTTATGGCCTCAGGTCCCCGAGGCCATCTTTCCATACTCACATCCTGGACTCCCGGAGGGCCACGCTACCTCCGCCTCCTGGGGGTCCTTTTGAGGGATCATCATGTACTGACCCCCAGGAGGGAGTGGCCCCAACGTGCGTTCTATTGTCTTAACAGTTAATGATCTGATACATGGAATACAGCAACATCCGCATAACACCATAATAGCGGCAAACACAGCGATAGAAATCAGTACTGATGCAATCAGGCTTTTATATTTACCAAAGATGTTGAACCAGTCAGAATACCAACTGGTGTCCACACCTGAGTGCTCCTTCATTTTGTTACTTAGCGTGCGCAGACCCTCCAATGCCTTGGTAAGGCGACCGTCAGGAGATGTATTGTTGGGAATCAGAGTACAACACTGATCCCCAAAATACCACACACCCCTCCTCTTTCGGCTAACAACATATCTAAGCTTATTCTGTTCTGGAATGCCATAAGAGACGTGGCAGCCAATTGCTCATGCACTGCCTGGAGTGCTGAGGTGGTAAAATTCGCCAATCGTTGGACATTATAGTGGACATAATTAATCCGGTCCACATTTTTGTTTACTGTAACGAACAGGAAAAGGCTCTCCCATCCTGCCGCAATTTGATCCACCAATTTATACTCGTCAGGGATCCCTCTTGGAACTCCAATTGCATCTATATACGTGGGATCTCCTGCATTCAACCATTCTTGCATGTCCCTTCTCTTCCTGTTAAGGAAGGGGATTCTTCCCCATTGTCCAACACCTTCCCACTCCATTTTGGCCAGATCTAAGGCTGTCACACTAACTGGCATGATCAGCGTTACCAGGGCGCACTTACCTGAGGCATTGGTGGGAAGCCTATCGTACAGCACTTTCTCTCCACACCACAGCCAAACATCATCACGAGCGAGAGGGATTCCTACTGGCAAAGACACATTTTCATTACACCATGACTCCTGGAGATTTCCAATCCCAGGACCAGTCCCATTTAACTTTTAGGCAGGTGAACTTTTGTTTTGCAACTTGGGTGTCAAAAATAGGCTCTTTCTTTTTTTATTCCCACATCATTCCATGGGTGTGTCCAATTAAAATTGTACCCAAGTGTTCACCTGTGTCGGTTGTTTACATTTCAGATTTAGCAGTAGTTGTTGTGTCTGTGTCAGCGTCTTACCATCATCTCGCTCTGCTCCATACCATACCATTCCATTACATGCTCCTTTCGCTCCATCACTTCTGTCATCCCGCATCCTATGTTCAAACGCAAACATCGTCCACACAAAGCACACGCCAGCAGGTAAAATAGTCAATAAGTTAAACATTTGCATCGTCATCGTCTTTGTTCAGACTCGAAAGTGTCTGACTTTGATCCAATTCATGCCATCTACACATTCCCTCTCTTGACCTGCCCGTCCGGGCGGTCAACCTCTAAGCTCAACCATGGCGGGCACAAATACTGGGGCCGGGCGCAACTGTGAGCTATGGCACCACTTTTGTCCTGTAGTTCCCAATTGGATGGCGTGTCAGGTTCTAGCCAGAACTCTAAACTGTCCTGATCAGCGAGAATGAGTCCACCTCCGGGAAAGCACCCGGAGGTTGATGTACGGAGCGATGTCCGACTCCAGTGAAGCTGAGTTCACTGAGTTCAAACATCTAACTGTGTTCCGAGATTACAAATTAAGCCTCGAGCTAACGCTCCAATTTTGACTGTTAATTGACAAATTTTAAAGCAACACAAATGAAATAGTAACCATTTATGCTTAAAATAAAAAATCCCAAAACTATAATAACGCAGATACCGAATTAAACCTCTATTTTTTCTTTTTTTTTTTTTTTATGGGAAGAAAAGGTGCTCTACAAGACATAGACAGCTCCAAGACCGCTGCAGTCTTCACCTCCTATTGTCTCATGATTGGCTCAATCCACCTACAGGCTGTGCCCACACTGATTCTGTCAACTGGGGGAGGGGGTAGAGACAGTAAAAACATCGCGGAGCTGTGGAGCCGAGCCCCAACTCAGTCGGGCCCTGGGTCCACAACACCTCTAGCAGAGACACACACAGAACTACCATTTCCGAGCGACCCTTCCCTGGAAATTTTGAAATTTAGTAATGTTCCCAAAACCAAAGAATTTGTAGTCGGTGCTGATATATGATCTCCCGATTGTGCAACAACTATGGGGTCTAGATCTCTAGTATGATGACGCTCATCAATATTCAATGCGATTTGTGGCTCGGCGAAAGTAAACAATTCATACCATTTCCGCTGCTCAGGGACAAGGCACGCGTGCGAGGCAACGCCAGTAGACATAACAAATATATAATTCTAACGCAAGATGCACTCATGACTCAATTTGGATGAGTGCATTTTTGATAAACCAAATCATGTTTGTGATCACATGTACAATGTGATATGTCAATTGGTGAATTGAAAGGGTGGCGGTTGCTAAACCACTCAGACCAGAGCAAGAACAGGGAATACCCACCGCGGGAGGATGGGAACCAGGTTTCAGAGCTGCCCTCAAATGTTTCAGTTCAGTTTAGCCACTGGGAAGGAAGAGAGCACGACATATGCTCCCTCCAACGGATGTGCACAGTCAAGTTCAGTCCCATCCGGGAATGCCACTCGAATTCCAGTGTTCGTTCAGTCAATGGCAGTGACTCAGGCACTCTTGAGAGTCCACATGGCTCAGTGGGGGTTGCGGAAGGAGCTCATAGCTCGCCCCAATATCCAGCACCATCGAAAACTTGTCCATCCACCGTCCCCGGACTGCTAGGACCTGCTAGTCCTCGAATGCTGAAGCTCCGCTGCCCCCTGTCATGGAATGGGGTACGAGCGGGTTTGTGTCAAGTGCGTTGGGAGTGGGTAACGGTGGCGCCCCCTGCGCTGGTGGAGCTCTTTGTGACAGATATGGCACCGGAGGATGGCACATTCCAGAAAGTGGCTCGGCATGGACAGCTCATCACCCAGTGACCCCACACCCCGCAGCAAGTGCACACCCCACTCACAACCCCCGTCAGTAACCACCCGTACCTCTGTTACTGCAATCCCAACCTCGTTGACTGGCCTGCTACGGACAGCAGCCAGTCTGCTGTGGCGCTGCGTCACCCGAACCTTGCCCAGAAGCAGCAGAAGTGGAAGGAGCAGCTGCCTCCTTTTTTCTTATCTCTCTTGGCCTTCTAAACCTGCAAGTACAACAATTTTAGTCACGCTCCTTAATCCAATCCCATATATTCCTTTTCTGATGTCGTGCAAAATTAGGTACAAAATGTGTTCTACTTAGGCCGATTAGCATTATTTCATTCATGGACTATTTCGCCTGATGTCTGCCACTGGAAGGTGCACGCCCTTGTGGACGGCCAACTGGAACAGCTGTGTAATGTCGACATTATCGGATGGGTCACTGCCGGAAGTCTCACTCCATTCATGTCTCGCCCTGGCCACATAGACCAGGCCTGTCTCCCTTTTCCCCACCTGAAAGACACAGCAACATCGACCCCAACGGGCCAGAAATATCTGATGCACGGCACAGCCAATCTCACCTGAGGTGTCCCCATTTAGCTGGTGACCATCATGCTGGTCAGCAGATCTGGCCTCGGCCTCAAGTGAGGATAGTTCCTCTGAAATAAATTTTGTCCCGCCTGTAACTCTGTATAAACCTCTTAGTCTGGTGTCTCCTTTGTAGGAGATTTCAACCAACGTGACCTCTTTACAACGTGTGACCTCTTTACAACATGTCGAATAAACCAATGTTGACCTTTCTGCTATCTTTACAGCTGTGAGAGCTGTTACTAACCCCTCCTTCCCCCTTGGGTAATTACAAATGTCTTATCTTCAAACTTCTTACAAGCACCCAGTATCCTGGCTTTACTAGATTACTGCCCCTGCTGGGAGACGGAAAGAGCTTTGTCACTCTAAATTTGCGCCTGTCTTTTGTTTTCCTAACATTTTACACATATGGTCAACTAAAGTTGCTTCAACATCTATTTCCCATTTGTTCTTAAATTTGAGGTATTCTATAAGTTCTTCCAAACAGTGTTTTACAATGTCTTAGTCCTAAATACAATGAAATACGTTACAATGGAAAATACCAGAATAAAATTTCATACATCCAACATGAGACACGTGCTTGTGACCACTTCAGGGTCATTTTTGTCTGAAATATCTCCTCTACAACAACTTACCCTTGCGTTAAGTGAGTAATTTTCCATAAAAACAGTGCCACTAATTCGACATTAACTTCAAGTATCACTGCTGTGGTGCTGTATTATATGGAAAAGTCTGAACAATCCAAGAAAATTTTGCCCTATCCTGGACTGGGTGTGTGTTATCTAGTCGCGCATCCAATGTGAATATGTCTTATATCTCCCTCCTTGTTGAGGAGAACCTCTGGGATGGTAGTGGTGAGGCGCTATTTGAAGCAGTCTCTGGCCTTCTGGTCACACTGGTCACATGTCACCTCAAACCTGTGGACAGAACTGGACGAGTGGCACTTGTCAGTGAGAATGAGAAGGGGTAAATTATCTTCCTTCCAAAACTTTCAGTTTTGCATAAATTTTGTGTAATAACGTCAATCAATCATTCACTTGATGCTTGAATTTAATTACTCCAATCTATCTCCAAAAACAATTTCAAAATCAATACTCGGGAGTGCAATAGGGATTCAGGTTGATCAGGCCTGTCCACCCATCGCATCCTAAGTACTGTAAGGGCTTGCCGGTGACCTCAAACAATTTTCTGTCCTGAGGCCCGTCCCTACAACATTCACTCAAACCACATATGCATACAAACACTTTTCTTTCACACTGTCATTCACCAAACGATACTTTCCAATTCCACACAGAGACCCCTCCCTTGGCGCGTCCGCCTTGATTTCACTGAGATTTGTGCTGGCAGATCCATAATTTTGCCTTAATTTAGCCAGCGTATGCCAAAATTTACAACTGTGGGTCTCTGGATTTTCCCATTCACTCCCCGTGAAGTTGTTTCTCCTCTCCTGGACGCAGCTGACGAAACTGCACCTGTGACATCAAACAGCTCATAGATGCGAATGTTAGCAGTCTGGTATTTATGGAATGATGTCATATCCTCTAAAATTGTCATGTCAGCGTTCGCGTCGTACAGTCAAACAAAAACATCTGTCTTCCACCTTTGTCACATTTAATACACATCAGTTAATAAATCATCTACAAAACTATTTAGTCCAACTTTAAATTTGGTAAACCAATCTCCAATGGCTAGATATTCCCCTTTCCAAAGATTTTCTTTCAACATGTTCATAGAATACTTCACTTAAAACTTATCCCAAAACCATAATCCCTTTGCTTAAAATTTAAATTTTAATAAGATTGTCGCCGCCCTGCTGTTCCTCAGGCATCCCCTGCATGTTTCAGTGTTTAACTTGTGTTCTAATTCCCTGCTAATTTGTATTTATTGTTAGGTTGAATACATATATTTTATCCCGTACCATACTACACTAGCACTGTAAAAAAACTGCTCCACAGTGCGACCCATGCTCGACCACATGAGAACACCTCAAGTAGAGGCAGATGCCTGAAGATTAGATCGTCAGCAACATCGAGGGGGGTGCCGAGACACACCTCTGAAACAAAAAGACTGTGACCTTCTTTCGAGAGCACCAAAAGGCATATCTTCCTTTTCAATCAGTTAACGACTGCCATTGATGCCTGTTTTTCCTCTTGTGTCTGAAATGTTTACATGTTCCTGCTGGTGCTTCCCCCCCCCGGGGCCAGCACGGGCGTCTCCACACTCCCCTGCTGTTCTCCTTGCACCCTCTCTCTCATTATTCACAGCCTGTTCGATCAATTGTATGGTCGCTGGTGTCATCTGTGAATCGTTATCTTTTGCATTTCAAACCATTCTGCTCCCCCCCCATTAATGGCGCCGTCGGATCGGGCGGCGGCTCAAACACATACTGTTGCGAGTCTGGCAACTGTGGATGAATGCCTCTCAGACATTCCGTCTTTTCTTCCGCTTTTTCAATCACTTCATCCTCTTTCTCTGACTTCCTCCCCCTACTTGGGAACGAGCATCTAACTTCAAAGAGCTGTTAACTCTTTGTTAGAGCACACTCATGATTTTACGATTACACCTATACTCATTGCCTTCTGTAAAATCTTTCTCACTCTTATTTTTTTTCCTTTAATTTTCCAAATTCACTGTAGCCTTACCAAAGCCACTCAAACAATCAAGGTATCAAATCACAAACTACAAAGTCAGGAACCACCTATGCTCTTGCAAAGTTTTCTCATGCTCTCAAAAGCTTCATTCAATTATGATTTCTTAACACCAATCTTTTTTCTTTGTGTCATTTCCATCTGTGCATTTCATTCCAGTTACTAATTACAGTTACCTTAATAGAAAGACCATCAACTAAAGTATGAAACATAAAATATTTATTTCTTCAATTCCTCCTTACAGCAGACCCTAATTCTTATCCTTTTCATTTGTTCAAGTCACACCTTCTTCAATACTGCCTGTTTAATCATCCTCCTTTCAATGGAACATTAATTGTTCCTTTCTCTTTTCTTATTGAACTTCCAATCTCTACACTGACACAATTTCTTCTCTTTTCTCTAGCTTTCTTTCTTTCTCTTTTCTTATTTCATCCCTACTTCATGTTTTTCTTCTCTTTTTTTATGTTTAATTTTTATGAATTTATCCTTAATCTCCGTGCCACACCCGAGACCACTATCACACTTACTCTCCTTCGCCATCTTGAAATCCACTCGTGTGTGTCCCAACCACTTCTTACGCAGAACAATTTTAGCCTTCACATTCACACAGCTTCCACACAGACACGTAAATCCCAGATTTTAAACCGTGTCCCGATACGTAAATCCCAGATTTTATACCGTATCTTAACCACGAATAGTTCCAAACTATTCTAGTAGGTAAATCCCAGATTTTACACTACTATCGTCCACACTTTTACACTTATTTATTTATACATTTTAACGCCGTTCCACTCCGCCTTCCTCTTATAATTTAGCGTTGCCAATATGCAGAATTTGAAAAGGATCTGCTTACCTTATGTCACTGTGGGCCCAAGAGGAAGGCCGGTCAGAAGTGTGGCTCCTTTATCCTTTAATCTTTATCAGGTCGTCACCTGGTGTGGACGTGGGCCCCAGGCCCGAGTCCCAGACTCTTGTGGTTTTTCCTGAAGCCCCAGGCTTCCTTTGAGCCCCAGGCTCTTGAAGCCCCAGGCTTCTTTTCTTTTCTTAGAGCCCCAGACTCTCTTTGAAGTCCCAGACTTCTATTACCTCTCATGCATCACGTCGGGGTCACCATAAATTGTTGGAATTTATCTTTATATCAATGTTAGAATTTAACTTTAACCCAATGTAAACTCAAATAAGTAATCTGACTCCAATTTGCGACCTTACCCAACTCTCACACATCCAACAATATGCGCGCTCGTTCTGCAATAGAAAGGTATCAGGAAGCCGGCATTTTCACACACGAGTGGATTTATTCCTAACACACAAATCTACAACTTGAGTTTGGGTCCCTCTCAATACAGCTCTACACCTCTCATACCACCAGCGAATGTGTTCTACCCCCGAGTTGCCCAGTCCTGATTCATACTATACAACATGCAAAATGGCACAGACAAAGGCATCCTGGCATGATTCTATTGGCTATGTGTATTGCAGTTAACTTTAGCTCGCTCTCATTGGTCTTTCTCCTCCCGCCGAATCCCGTGGCTCCTCCTGCGTGCGATTCCCCCGATGGCCGCTCCTTCCCGGAGTCATCTCGTCTCGCTCAGCACCTTCTGTTTCTAAAACATTCCATTCTTGCACAACCCCCGCAACCAGTTTCTCGCCACCAGTCACACTCTCAGCATTTTACAATATCACATTTTCATACATTGGATGCACCAACATCTAATGAACTATGTTAAGCTCAAACTCTTATATTCCTTTAATAGTCAAAAGTATGAAATCCTTTAAGTGTAACTGAAGTTTAGACCATGCTAATGACCAGACATTCAGGAGAGGAATGCAGGAAGATTAGATCACCGCTGCACCACAGGAGGTGTGAACGAGACCCCTCTGAAACAATGGACTTCCATGCCAGGATCACAAAAGTGGCTCCGAGCCGTCTAACCTTTGTTCAGTTTTAAATTGACTGCCATTTACATTATCCTTTAGTGTGTAGGCTTATCAAGCTCTAATTCAATGCAGTGTTGAGCTGCATTTGAGAGGAACTACGTAAGTAACTAATGTGGAAAAATTGTGACTTCTTTGTGTACTTTTATTTTGAATATTCAAATTTTGTGGGTAAAGGTTAGAGAAAATAAGTTAAAAATGAGAGCTGTACAGGTATTTAAGTTTTTGGTTTGTAAAATACCCGAATGTGGGTTTCAGCAGGTGAGGCAATGATTGGACAGAGCAAAAGCTATGCTCCAAAATAGAAGTGATTACACCTTCACTAGACTAACCTGCAGCTAATTACATAATTATAAAATTAACACTTTAACCTGGCTTCCCCATCACAGATGTATTCTTTTAAATGCAAAGCTTTTTGTTCTAGCTTTTGTTGTTAAATGACATTCATGCCCAAGTGTCTATGCATCCATTGCAGGGATGTTTTCTCAAGTGACGAGTCTGAAGCCTGTGATGACGAAGTACCATCTACACCTCCCCATGGATTGTCACAGAGAAAAAGCTTCCTAACCAAGAGAGGCGCTGCAGAAGGTCCTTGAGTACGTCCAACGTGTTGAGTCTGTGAGTCTACTGCAGGATCTAATGCAGGTATGAAAATGATGAAATTTTAATGTATTATCTTCAAAATTATAAATAATTATTTAATTTCTTGAAATATAAAATTAGGTACCCTAAACCCAAGTAGGAACCCCAGTCCCAGTACATTCCTGATTCTGGAGCTACAGAGATCAAACCATCCTACTGTATCACTAAATAGCCCCACCTCTAAAACCCTGATTCGGAAGGCCGAGTTGAAAGACTTCAGAGTTCAAGATGGTCAACTGCAACTATGATAAGCCGAATGTGTTCACCCCAAGTCGGAAACTGAGAAAAAGACTCAATTTTCACATGATTTCAGTCCCTTCTATATTTAAAAGAATGTATTGGGGCTCTAAAAATGTGAAATATTTTTACAAGTATTTCTTTTACTACTCATAGGCAGTTTCATAATAATAGTACAATTTGGCATCGTGTATTGTTTTTTGGTTCCATTCAAAATGCACAAGACGTATAGACATATTTTGTTTGTGGATCGCTGCAGCATCACACGAGCGCACAGAGACAAACGTGGCAGCAACTTAAAACAATTAAAATATCGAATCGAAATCGAGAACTGAAAATCAAAAATCGAATCGGGGCTTGAGTGAATCGTTACCTCCCTAATCATAATCATTTTGGTAGAATGTTGGGCTCTTGCCCTTTGAGTGTATATGGCGTTACCGAAGCTGTTCACTTAATCGACAATTCCTTTCCTGTGACGTTTATCATACCCAGTTTAACTGCCAAAATATTTTTAAGTGTGTGATGATTATCTGGATCGAGTGACACCCATGTTATAATGGTTGCAGGTATTGGTGGATTGGACGATAGTGTCAGAACAATGATGGCGTTCATCATGACAAATCCTCTGTCTCTGAAGTACAATCTCTTTGGACATCGTAGCAAGAACAAGCGCCGAGACCTGCCTTTTTCTGATGTTCTATACGGTAATATATTTTATTTATTTTTTTTTTTAAGGGATTGTGGTGTGAAGACATTTCAGCATGTCCCATAAGGTTTCACAATCATTAAATAGCTTTACTAAGTTGGCTTCTTGTCTTTTTTGTTTTAGGAGCACTGAAAAGGAATGGAGCCACAAAGGACATCAACGAGAAGGACACAGGCAACCCTGTCCAAGTGGTTCATGGGAGCTTGTGATCAAGGTGGGAATAGGGCAGTTCGAGCTCGGAGATCTCAAGGCAACTGTCAGGTTTAAAACGTCCTGACGCCATTTTTAGACTGAAGGTGACATAAATCCAGACCAAACCAGTTAGAGTTTTGTTTTTGACCATTCGCGAATGGGAGAGGAAGTCAGGAGGTGAAGCAGGCGTCTTGCCAGTTCAATCTCGCGCACTCTCTCTCACTCTCTACCACCCGTTCGGTCTTTTATCAGCAACCTAAGCAGACAATGGAGGTCTGTCTGAAATTCTAGCAGGCAGGCAGGAAGCAATCAACCACAGTAGTCAGTCAGGAATTCGAAACTAAAGTGTGTGCGTGTGTTCCAGTTGTGCGCGTGTGTGCTAAAGCAATAATGTGAGTGTCTGTGTGTGTGTGCGCAATTATAACTGATACAAATAGTGTATAAAAACATGATTAGAAATACACAAACTATTTACATATCCTCATCCCATCTCACATTCCCCCGTTTGTGGGTTTAAATCATGTCCTTACGGCTTTAAGACAGATCATCATAATGAAATCATACAACAGTGTGGTCATCCGTGGAGGGGCGAAAACCCTCAGTAGGGACAAAATTCCCCTCCTCCCTTCCGGCGTGGAACGAGATTCTCATGGTATGTTGGTCACTTGGGAATAAAACATAAAAAAACTTCAATATACCTAGTGAAAAATAACAAAACTGTCTCCACGCAGAGCTTGTCTCCACGCAGAGCTTGTCTCTGCGGCGACTTGATGGAGGCCCTTGCCTCGTTGTAGGAGGGGACAGCCGTCTTTACCTCCCGGATCTTCGTGTGTGGTGTATGTGTGTGCATGTGTGGGGGCAGGGGCAAAAGGGTCCATGTGTTATTTAGGTTTCAGTGTCCAGTTCGAGTTTGTCATTGTCCAGTTCGAATTCGTCATTCTCAACATCAATCAGGTTGTAATGGTACATTTGGGCAACAAACATGCAGTTAATAATCATCTTTGTCATAAGAATAATGCAACATGAACAGACTACACATAACAAAAATGAAAACCATAATTATCCCGATATATTGTCTTTCAAATTCTTCGTAGTGGTCATAACATCAATAATTGTTTCATTTTATTAAAAATGTAAATGCAGTAATGTTCTCCAATCAAGGCTAAAATTCTTTATGTACGTCATTAATTTCCAAACAATATCTAATCTTTTTGTTCTGTGGCTTCAACATTCGTATCTGTGGCTGGTTGTGCGGTTCCGATGTGCGTGTGGTCCGATATTGTGACTCAGGTGGGCTCCTGTTCGAGGGATTCGCGTTGCTCGGCCTTTAGCTGGAAACCGGAGAAGCTTGTACTGCAACTGGTGGATCCAGCTGCCACGCCCCGCGACCTTTGCTGCCGTCGGGGTCACTGCAATCATCTGGCGAGGGCCATCTCAGCATTCACTTGTCCCAACGAAGTCGTTTCAGCACCTTGAAGAAGAGTTGGTCTCCCACACGGACGTGATTTCTCTGTGGATCAGAACACACTGGCCAGTAATTGCGTCTTTTTTTTTTTTTTTTCTTTTTGGTCAAAACATGTTTCCCATGTGGACTGGGACTGATGTGCCAGTCGCTGGTGGTTCTGATGAACCTGAGAGTCGATAGGGGATAGTGTCCTAACTTCGGCTGGCACTATCCTCATTGCTGTGATTGAAACACAGTCTGGTCATTGTCTCCTTTTTTTCCCTCATATTCTTGATAAGTCTGCCCTTAACAGTCCCATTAGTGCGTTCCACAAGTCCTGCAGACTGTATGCACAATGACGCTTTGAGTCAATTTTGCAACAACTGTCCCACTTGTTACAACATCATTCACAAAATGCATAATTTTCACTTCAAATCACTTCTTGAAATTCCAAATGTCAGGATAATTTGTGTTAGGTTGAAGATGTATTTTATCCCATATTTTACTCTATTAGTATTGTAAAAGAATTGTTCCACAGCGTGACCCATGTTTGACCATATGGATGAGAAGACTTCACAGAGAAGCGGATGCCTGAAGACTGGATCAACGTCTGCAACATCAAAGGAGGTGTGCTGAGACACACCTCTGAAACAAAAGGACTGAGACTTTAGTACCAGAGCACTAAAAGGGCATATCTGCCTTTTCAATCAGTGGATGACTGCCATTGATGTCTGTCTTTCCTCTTGTGTCTGAGATGTTTACATGTTCCTGCTGGTGCTCCCCCCTTCATCCCTTAGTGCAAATACATTGTATTGTTAGGGACTTCCCTAATAAAATAGAGGGCTCGGCGCAGTGTGCTCCAGAACGAATTTGGAGATGTAACTGAGCACACCTCTGTTCGTTCTCCTCGCGAGTAAAAGATCAACTCTTGTCTTCCTTCCATTCATTTAGCCTATGTTCAGTGAATGCTTAGGTGATTGAACCTGACAATTTGATTACACAACACTTTTTCCAACTGTTTTAGCATCAACATATGTTGTCGGAAACAACTTAATCCATTTTGAAAACATATGAATTACAACCAAACAATATTGCATCTCAAACAAATAACACTGTCTAAAAAAAAGTTTTTTGTTGAAAAGTCTGTATGTGGGAACAATTTCATATCATACTACCCCTCTCTTGACACATGGTTATGCTCGTGTGTCACTCTTATTACTTTTCCAATCAATGAATTAGGCAGCCAGGATTTGCCATCTGCCAATTTGCTGATCCTGTCCTCAGCAATGTTTGCACCTTTGTTCTCCCAATTTGTGCGTTCAATTACTGGTACCTTTTTCCCTGGCGTGGGATCAAATTGTCAAGTTGATTTTCTGCGTGTGTGTGCGTGTGGGGGTGTGTTCATTTTCCCTTTTAGCTGCGCTGTGTCGATATAAAGGCGAGGCAGTTTCCAATTGTAATTGTGTCATTTTCTGTTAAGTGAATTTTGCGTTCACAAATAACTATTTTAGACGTGCTTTATGCACAACTTTTCTTTTCCTGTTGTGGTTTTTAAAGCCCAATGTCGACAGAACGCATGAACATTTATCTTGATTGTCAGTCCACATTGTAACCATACAACTCATACAAGATGGGAAACCCCAAATTTTAATTAGCTCACACCCGCCTACGCTCTTCCTGCTTATCCTAACAATCTCTTATCCGTTGGTATCACAATGTTAGTACTCCCATCGCATAAAAGTCAGTTTGATTTCAGGCTGCGACCTTGGTTCTCAAACACTTTTACTTCTTATCAGTCTGGAATGCCCACCTGGTCTGTGTTACAAGTCTGAGTTCCTCCAGTCGGGAGGAAGGTCAAGTCGCGGTTTGGTGATAATTTGGACGGCTCCACAGTCGTGTGGCGCCTCCTAGATGATGCGGGGAAAAAATGACGCTGGGCTGAAATGCACCGCAACTTATCAGTATAATGTGTCCCTGTGACAATTAGGCCGGCGTGCAATGTGAATGTGGTGGGAAAAGAATGTAATTTTTTGATTCCTTAAAGCAACAGTGAAAGCTCTTAATCACACTCTAAGTGGTTCTCTGCCACGAAATCCAAATTGTTGTGACTAAATATGCAAATGAATTCATTTTGCCCTGGTTCCTGCAGTAACCCAGGCTAATGAAGTCATTTTTTGCAGTCACTGTTTTGCTCAAATGGCTTATAATAATTTGGTAGTGCGTTAAGATGCTTTGTCGATACAATCTTGTAGTGTATCTTCACAAGTTCCAACATACACAACCCATTCCATGGCCATGACGATACTGTTTTAAAGATTACCAAGGCTTGTTGGACCTTTCTCTGCCACATAAATTACAGCCCTGAGAGGCACTGGGCCTCAACTTTATCTATGAAGGGTCAGGGATTTAATGGGGGTCACCGAGGCGTCCCAAGGAAAGTTTTTACAGAAAAGTGGTCTGGCAATATCTTTTCTCTTTCTTATCACTGACAATGCGCCCCTTTAAAGTTTTGACGTTTGTTTGAATTCGCCCGTGCTTATTAATTCTATTGAAGTCCAATTTTGTCAGTGTATCACGGCCTAATGAGTAAAACGCATGTTGATGTAGAACTCCTTCTACACACACTTTTATGTTTGACTTTTTACGTCACGTGATCCTCCATTGCTACCACAACTCGTCCTGAAAAGTTAATGTTTTGTAACAAGACTTACTGCTTCCTCCTTTCTTTCTTTTCTTTTTCCTTCCTTCTGCCCAACACGTTCATGCTTTCTGTGCATAATTTAGAATTTTCTTTTCCATTTTACAAGTTGGCCAATTTAAATTAGGTTGTTTTATTTGAAAAGCCTGTAATTCTCTTTTTTTTCCCCTTTTCACCTAATCACAAATTTCTTATCACAAAAATGAACATGTTAATTCTATTTTATTTCCTATTTTTCCAATCTTGTGACTCATTTCACTTCAACCAGTTCTACCTTAAAGTGGACAAGTACACATCAATGTTTTTTGTAGTTTCTATTTTCTTCTCTGCTTTAATGAAAATTATAGCCCTTCTAGCCAAATTTTTCCTGTGTCATTTCTATCTCTGCATTTCATTCCATTTCTGGCCTACCTTAATACTAAAACAAAAATGCTCTTTCAAAAATTAAAACTATCTAAAACTAGTGATGGCAAAATGAAGCCCCATAAAGCAGCCAAGCCCTGCAGGGAAATACTTCACACACGAATGGGCTTCGAGATGCTTCATTTTTCTTGACTACGCCATCCCATGGACAGAAAAATGTATAACATGCTTGGTGCATGCAATAAAATGGTGAGCTGTAAATCATGCTCTGCCCACCAAACAATATGTATTTGAAGAGTGATTTTAATTGTTCTGTTTTACTTTGTCTTCTAACTTCTCCAATATTCAGACAGCTCCGCCGAGACCAACGTTTCACCCCCACACTGATATAAAATGGACCCAACCGTTTGGGTCTCTTTCCAAATTTGGTACCAAAGCCTCCCCCACAGTGCGGCAGCTATCTTGAATTGGCCCGTTCCCAGAAAGTTTTACTTCATTCAGTGTCATTCAGTATTATTCAAAATCTTTCAGTGTCATTCCAAATCATTCAATGTCATTCACAATCTTTCCACATCCTTCCACCTTCCATCGTTCAGTGTCATTCCACATTCTCTTTCATATATAACATAACATAACAATAACATAATCCTGGGTCAGCAGACACCTAATTAATGTGTTAATACATGATACATTTTTCTATAAGCAACCCTTATGATTGTAACGTATTTTTAATTCTTTCTAGGCGGGAACTGTCCGAACAAAAAATTCATGCAATTTGTAATTAGACACTTTGTCATACAAAAAGTCACTCAGGGCAAGAGAAAAAAAATTGTCACTTGCCCAAGTTGGGCAAGTAATTTGGCCACTCGGGCAAGGCAAATTTTAGTGGCACTTGCCCTATGGGCAAGCAGTTTTTAAAGTTAACTTCGAACCCTGTGATGGTGTCTTGTGACCTGTCTTTATCAGCTGATGTTCCATGAAGGCGTGCCTTACCTGTCACAAGAATGAAGGTAAGTCACGCCCCCCGCTGTCCATTCACTCCGCCAAGACGCTGCTCCAGGTGGTAGAGAGGATGAAGGCTCCCTTGTCTCTGTTCATGGTTTTTATGCCTCGCTTGCAGATCTCAATGGCCTCTCTGATCCAGCGCTGTAGTTTGTTCTCTTCTGTGCGGATGACCCTGCCCTTCTCCCGGTCCATGATGTGGTTTTCCCTTTTGCAGTGGTCAGTGATTGCTGATTTGTAATGTTCATGTTGTGCTTGTTCTTTTACTGCTCTGATTTTTTAATTTTTTTGACAGGTAAGTCACACCCTCATGGAACATCATCTGATAAAGACTGGTCTCAAGACACCATCATGCGACACTCTGAAGAAGGCGAAAGACTCGCCGAAACATGTCAGGTAAAAAATTAACCTAAAACATAAATGTCTGCTTTTAATGAATCAGTCAAATATCAATAATAAGAAGACAAAATGAACCTAATACAAATAAATGAATGCTTAATAACTCCCCTGCACATGCTCCTAAAAATCCAAACCTTCACCTGTAAATAAAACGTCCCGACCTGAAGACATCTTAATGTTATTATTTTGTTATACACACAGTGCCGCCAAGTGGAATCAAAAAATTTTTTTTATTTTAATTTTCACGTACTGCACGGTGCCCTTTTGACGAATCCGACTGAAAATTAGTCAGAAAAGACTCTAGACAATGATCTTACTCTCTGCCGAATTTTGTGACGTTTTGGCAAAAGGCGTGGCTATTACGGTGCTGAAAAGTCCGATTGTACTCTGTGGCAACAAAAGCTCCAGCAACATGACTCAGATGATCCTATCTTCTCGAAGTTGCACACATTTGAGGATACTTAAGCCCTGAAGACATCTACCAACTTATTTTTCATCGTAGTAGTAGCGCCACCAACTGCTAATAGCTAATACAAGTTATTTTCTTGGATGTTTTTCTCCGTGCAACTCAACAAGGTCGCCCTCATATATGCTCGGATGACTGTTTCGGGCCATAAGGATGTCATAATACGAAATTTGTCCTTTTTCATGAAAAGTTGTGGGAGTGGCATTGCACTGTTCGGCAATAAAACTACGCTGATTATGAGGTTCTAAATATGAACAACAACTCGTGAAACTTTACACACACATCAGGCCGAGCAAATTTATCAATATTTTATACGTTAGTTGTGCAGCTTTTTTGAAATGGCTCACCATGGCCCTCGAGAAATGTTCAAAAAAGCAGCCCTGGTTGAGTGTTTCACCTCGCTTTTTGTAAATTTTATGGAGTACAGTGAACCCTCGGTTATCGCGGTTAATGGGGACCGAGACCATCCGCGAAAACTGAAAATCCGCGAAGTAGCGGCGCACCTTCAAAAATGCTTTAAAAAAATATACAATATATATAATAAATATATAAATATATATATATATATATATATATATATATATATATATATATATATATATATATATATACGGGGGGAGAGAGAGAGAGAGAGAGTGAAATTCATGTTATAACAAAAAAAACAAATTATTATTAAAACTTATTATTTTTTTATTCCCCAACCATTCTTTTTGTATTTATTTAATTACTCCGACTTTTACCTGCTGGTACGCCGTCCGGTGTGCCCTGTGAAATGAAAGGTGGCATTCTTTATTTATTTATTCATTTATTCATTCATAACTGACAGCCTCGCGCTCCGCTCGTGCCCGGGCAGAAGAGGTGCTCCAATTCGGCTTAACTGTGACACACGCCCGCCCTCCTCCCCCGGAGCTTCCATTCGGTTAAACTTAGGGGCCGCTTGGCACCGCCCGTGCCCGGGGAAGGTGCTCCTCTTCGGCTTACTGTGACGCGAGCATGCCCTCCTCCTCCGGAGCTTCCATTCGGTTAAACTTAGGGGCCGCTTGGAACCGCCCGTGCCCGGGGAAGGTGCTCCTCTTCGGCTTACTGTGACGCGAGCATGCCCTCCTCCTCCGGAGCTTCCATTCGGTTAAACTCAGGGGCCGCTTGGAACCGCCCGTGCCCGGGGAAGGTGCTCCTCTACGGCTTAACTGCCACGCACGCCGGCCGGTGCTCTGGTACGGTCCGAACCGCGCAAAACGTCGCCACCGATCGTGTCCGGGGGAACGTGCTCTTCTTCGTCCACTCTCCTCTTCGCCCACGCTCTTCTTCGGCGCCCGCCGGCCGTCTAACCGCTCCAGCGCCCCGTCGTGCCGCTCGGCGAAACTACAATGCCCCCGAATATTTTTTAGACCCGCGAAGCACTGAACCCGCGAAAGGTGAACCTCGAAGTAGCGAGGGTTCACTGTATGTATAAGACCAAGACCTACAAAAAAGTCTCTTGGAGCAATGAGCTAGGTTTTACAGGAAGTCGGCCATTTTGAATTTACTTAAAAGGGGGCGGGTCTCCACAATGGACTTTGTGTAGAAATTATTATTGGGGCCCGAGCAGCGACCGCGGCGAGGTCCCTATTGTTTTTGTAGTAATTATTATTACTTTTATTATTATTATTATTATTATTATTTGGGCCTGAGCAGCGACCGCTGCGAAGTCCCTATAGTTTTTGTAGAAATTATTATTATTATTATTTTTCCGATTGTTCGATCGCATTTTTGACCCCCGAAACATGCACAAAAACTCACCAAACTTGGCAGTCTCATCGGGCATGGCGAAAAATTTGATATTTTTTAACGTCTAATATGAACAGGAAGTGAGTTATGAATTTTTGAAAGTCCGACTTTTGCCCTTTTTTGCATGTTTACAGGGGTCATTCTTTTGCACCCTGATCCTAAAGGCTTCATCTGATTGCCTTAAAGTTCTGTCTGGAGCATCTTAAGACCTGGGACAAACACTGGGGCTAAAATTTTTTGTTTCCGAAATACTATATGACGGGGGCGGGGCTTCAAAGTTTTCACTTAAGATTTCCTTCGCCGCAATGGACAAAATGCTTAATAACTCTCCTGCACGTGCTGCTAAAAATCCAAAACTTCACATGTACATAAAGAGTCGGTACCTGAAGACATCTATATGTTTATATTCAGTTATACACCTTGCGCCAATCAATATAAATTTTTACATTTTGACGTACTGCACGGTGCCCTTTTAACGAATCCGATTGAAAATTGGCTAGAAAAGACTCAAGACATTGATCTTACTCTATCCCTATTTTTATGACTTTCCTTCAAAGGGCGTGGCTATTACGGTGCCGCAGAGTCTGATTATTCTCCGTGGCAACAAAAGTTCCTGCAAAATGATTCAGATGATCCATCTTCTGGAAATCTTTCACATTTGAGGATATTCAGGCCCTGAAGACGGCTGCCAACTTATTTTTGATCGCAGTGGTAGCGCCACCAACTGGTTAAAACAAATACAAATTATTTTCGTTGATGTTTTTCTCCGGGCAGGTTAACAAAATCTACCTTATATTTGCTCGGATGAGTGTTTAGGCCTTGAGCATGTCACAATACGAAAGTCTTTCGCCTTCTTCAGAGTGTCACATGATGGTGTCTTGTGACCCGTCTTTATCAGCTGATGTTCCATGAGGGCGTGACTTACCTGTCACAAGAATGAAGGCAAGTCACGCCCCCCGCTGTCCGTTCACTCCGCCAAGATGCTGGTCCAGGTGGTAGAGAGGATGAAGGCTCCCTTGTCTCTGTTCATGGTTTTTATGCCTCGCTTGCAGATCTCAATGGCCTCTCTGATCCAGCGCTGTTGTTTGTTCTCTTCTGTGCGGATGACCCTGCCCTTCTCCCGGTCCATGATGTGGTTTTCCCTTTTGCAGTGGTCAGTGATTGCTGATTTGTAATGTTCATGTTGTGCTTGTTCTTTTACTGCTCTGATTTTTTCATTTTTTTGACAGGTAAGTCACACCCTCATGGAACATCAGCTCAAGACACCATCATGCGACACTCTGAAGAAGGCGAAAGACTCGCCGAAACATGTCAGGTAAAAAATTAACCTAAAACATAATTGTCTGCTTTTAATGAATCAGTCAAATATCAATAATAAGAAGACAAAATGAACCTAATACAAATAAATGAATGCTTAATAACTCCCCTGCACATGCTCCTAAAAATCCAAACCTTCACCTGTAAATAAAACGTCCCGACCTGAAGACATCTTAATGTTATTATTTTGTTATACACACAGTGCCGCCAAGTGGAATCAAAAATTTGTTTTTATTTTAATTTTCACGTACTGCATGGTGCCCTTTTGACGAATCCGACTGAAAATTAGTCAGAAAAGACTCAAGACAATGATCTTACTCTCTGCCGAATTTTGTGACGTTTTGGCAAAAGGCGTGGCTATTAAGGTGCTGAAAAGTCCAATTGTACTCTGTGGCAACAAAAGCTCCGGCAACATGACTCAGATGATCCTATCTTCTCGAAGTTGTACACATTTGAGGATACTTCAGCCCTGAAGACATCTACCAACTTATTTTACATCGTAGTAGTAGCGCCACCAACTGGTAAAAGCTAATACAAGTTATTTTCTT